>NC_081552.1:197506780-197806780 GCF_963082655.1 Stomoxys calcitrans
ATATCATCTCACGGAAGCGCTGACCATTCACAGTTAAGTTACGATTCGCATCATCTTTGAAGAAGTACGGTCCGATGATGCCACCAGCCCATAAACCGCACCAAACCGTGCCTTTTTCTAGATGCATTGGTAGCTCTTGCAATGCTTCTGGCTGATCTTCATTCCAAAATAGACAATTGTGTTTATTTACGTACCCATTGAGTCAAAAATGAGCTTCGACGCTCAATAGAAGAAGCGCGCGATGAGCTTTCTTAACAGAGCACGCATTTTGATAATGAAATTAAATAATTTGCAAGCATTGTTCGGTAGTAAGATTGATGGTTAAATTATAGACCAAACTGAAGATGCTTGACAGTGAAACAAAACACAAAACGTGCGTGAGCTGCTTAAACCAATGTTGCCAATAAGATAATAGCTAAAAAATCTACCTTTAGTAGTGTTATAATAAATTTTAATAATAAATATATTCATGGTGGTGGGTATCCAAAGTTCGTTACACCCGAACTTAATGCATTCTTTCTTGTTTGATTTAATGTTATGTGCTGCATATGATGAGGGTGTTTGCAAACTTTAAATGCTGATTGTTGATGGGATATAAAAGTTACTGCTAGCATGGTCTACGTGTACCACAACATAAGGTTGGTTTGATAAGTAAAGTTAAATGCCTTTAGGGTACTATGATGATCACAATGACCCAAAGATATTGAATCTCTCATAATTTGTGAAACGATTCTAATTAAATCATTAAGCGAAACTAAATGTGGACACTCACAGGGAATTACGAGACTATATAAGAAAGTTTTTGTAATCCAATACTTCTAAGTATACCAAAATCGTTAGTTCGTTAATGTAACCTCAAATCTTCTTTCAAAACCAATAAAACAACAAATTGATCTGAATTAAGCAAAGCGTTAATGCGTAGCTTCTAGAAACTATTCTGCAAACAGATCGACAGCGTTACTGATGCTGCTAGAATGAAGAAATTTCCCTCGAAAACGCATGTAGATATTTATTTTGGGCACTTTCAATGACATTGCCCAGTTTTCGCAGTTATGCAAGAGAACGGTGCAGAATCGGACAGAGACACATACCGTGGCAGTACAAGCCAGACGATTGCAAATGAAAATCTTTTAAAACGCGAAACTCTTTGTTGTAACCAGATTTGAGTTAAGGACGTGGGCGACATAAGGTTAGCATGTAGGTCGTTAGTATTCAAGAACTCTGCCAGGGCTTGGCCCCGCTTCTTAGTGTTGGTACTACCCCACGAAATGTGGTGAGAGTTCGCATCGCACCCTATTAGTACCTCATTTCCTGTCTGCTTTGCTTTCCTCACCAGCCGTTGCAGCTCCGACGTGGGTGTCGGTGTCGTATAGTCGCAAGGCAGATAAAGTAATGCCAGGTATGCTGCACCGTCAACCTGTCTCTCCACTGTTGCATCCGACGTTGACAACTCTGGGGAAAATATATAATGCAAATTTCTATGACAAATAAGGCAAGTACCTCGGCTAAGTACCAGTGTTAGCATAGAATTATTGGCAGTTGATATGGTTCAGTCCAGAAACTTTATTCTGGGTCGTCCATGGCTCCTGAATTAAGGCAATGTGAATCTTGCCCTTGCTGAATTTCTCCATCAGAGCGTGTGCAGCAGTTTCGCTCCGGTGGAGGTTTATCTGGATTACCTCAATCATTGGTCCTCCAGTAAATGGTCATGTTGGGTGTAGGGGATGATCTCATCGTCTGCTCCCTGTTCTTTAGACTGCATTGACTCTCCTGTCACGTTTTAGGTTCTTTGCCTATCTTAGGGTCCATCGGCGGGTCCCTGTTCGTTAGACTGTATTGGGTTTCCATTCCCTGTACTGCCTGATGTTTCAATACTACGATCTTTGCCTATCTTAGTCTTCCAAATCTTAAGTAAATGGGCTTCTTGGGAGTGGATGATGGTTCCATCATCGGCTCTCTGTTCGTTAGGCTGCATTGAGACTCCTGCCTATTGTTGCAATATTAGGATCCTTACCTATCATAGTCTTCCGAATTTCGAAGTCGGTGATGGGTCCGTCGTAGGATGCCTGTTTGTTAGGCTGTGTTGGGACTCTCGTCAATGTACTGCCTGATATTTTTGTACTAGGATCTTTGCTTATCGTAGCATTTCCAATATTGAGAGAGACGGTGATTATCTCGTTGTCAGCCCCCTGTTCGTTGGTTGGTATTCAGCCACCTGCCACTGCACGGCCTGATGTCTCAATATAAGGATTTCTGCCTATCCAGTCTTCCCAAAATTGAAAAAGACAGCCTTGCTCCCGTGGTGCGGCATCCCTTTAGTCTTAGCCAAACTTGTCACGGAGACTTGACGAATGCCAACCACAAGGATAGACCTCCCACTTCTCTGCGACCAAACTTTGAATTCATGTTAAACATAAATCAAAGATTGAAAGTGAAACTGTATGTTTTAGTTTGGGTGCGGGGTGTGGCAAAACCCTATAAAACACAAGCAATTGTTCTTTTCACTGTTTCCTTGAATGTATCAAGATAATCGGCTTTAGTAAGTTTTATCCAAATATGTAGTGAATCACTGAAATTTTCCCTAACTGGTTGCCGTTTGTCCGTCCGTCTGTGTTTCGAACGCACGCTAACATTTGATGGAGTCAAGTTAGCCGCTTGAAATTTTGCACAAATACTTCTTATTGGTGTAGGTTGGTTGGGATTGTAAATGGGCCAAATTGGTCCATGTTTTGATATAGCTGCCATATAGACCGTTCTTGGGTCTTGACTTCTTGAGCCTCTAGAGGACGCAATTCTTGTCCGATTTGACAGAAATTTGGCTTGTAGTGTTTTAATATCACTTCCAACAACTGTGCTTAGAATAGTTCAAATCGGTCCACAACCTGATATAGCTGCCATATAAACCGATCTGGGGTCTTGACTTCTTGAACCACTAGAGGGCGCAGTTATTATCCGATTTGGCTGAAATTTTGCATGAGGTGTTTTGTTATGACTTCCAACAACTGTGTTAAGAATAGTTCAAATCGGTCCATAACCTGATATAGCTGCCATATAAACCGATCTGGGGTCTTATCCGATTTGGCTGAAATTTTGCACGACGTGTTTTGTTGTAACTTCCAATAACTGTGCTGAGTATGGTTCAAATTAATCCATAACCTGATATAGCTGTTATGTAAACGGATCTGGGGTCTTGACTTCTTGAGCCACTAGAGAGCGCAATTCTTATCCGATTTGGCTGAAATTTTGCATGAGTTGTTTTAGTGTGACTTCCAACAACTACGCTGAGTATGGTTGAAATCGGTCCATAACCTGATATAGCTGTCACATAAACCGATCTTGAATTTTAACTTCTTGAGCCATAAGAGGGCGCAATTCTTATTCTTCGTTGACTGAAATTTCGCAAGACGTGTGTTCTTAAGACTTCTAATAACTGTGCAAAAATTGGTCCAAATTGATCCATAACCTGATATAGCTGTTATATAGTCCGATCTGGGATCTTGACTTCTTGAGCCTCCAGAGGGCGTAATTATTACCCGATTTGGCTGAAATTTTGTACATTGACTTCTCTCATGAACTTCAACATTCGTGTCGAATATGGCATGAATCGGTTTATAGCCTAATGCAGCTCCCCTCAAACCGATCTCCCTATTTTACTTCTTCAGCCCCTAAAGTGCGCAATTCATACCAGATTTGAGCCTCCAGAGGGCGTAATTTTTACCCGATTTGGCTGAAGTTTTTTGCATCGACTTCTTTCATGAAATTCAACATACGTGTCGAATATGCCATGAATCGGTTTATAGCCTAATGCAGCTCCCCTCAAACCGATCTCCCTATTTTACTTCTTCAGCCCCTAAAGTGTCCACTTCTTACTAGATTTGGCTGAAATTGTACACAATGAAATGAACCATAACTTGATATTGTTCCAATAACATAGTAATTCTTTTCTTTTATCCTTTGTTTGCCTGAAAAGAGAAACCGTGGCAAGAGCTCGACAAATGCGATCCATGGTGGAGGGTCTATAAGATTCGTCACGGCCGAACTAAGCACGCCTTTACTTGTTTTAACTCTTGTGGCAACCTCAATTCATATACCACCCCTCCATAGGAGCAGCATAACAACATGCTGAGCATTCGCCTGCACCGTATACAGTGCAAGTACATTGCCAGTATTTCATACGATGGCATATGCCAGTGGGTGTACAAGTACATATTTGTATAGCTTCAATTTAACTTTGGCTCCGTCCGTTCCGAAGAGTGTGTCGACGTCCTTTGGCTAGGCACTTGTTTGGTTAGTTTCAAACACATATTCAATGTTAAGTTGAAAACACTTTTGTAGGTCAACACACAAAATCCCATAGATCCACATATTTAACTTCTATACGCTGCACAGCGTGAGCTTAGGCAAACTAAGCGAAGTAACAGCGAATGTGTTTACCAAGCTGCGTTTTAAATCTCGCCATTTATCAGAATTCATTACAATTTTATAGCTGCATTCTTTTCACATTTTCCCCAAAATCAAAGGAATATATTTTGCACTTGACACACACGATAAATGCACGATAATGCAAACATCAAACCCTTTATGTAATACCAAAATGCTGAAAAATAATTAAGTTTTAAAATGGATTTTGTAATTGTGCGACTAGTATATGCATGAAAACCAATTTCATTTCAATGTCACGCAGTAAAATCTTATTTCCTTTCTCCTCGACAGTACTAAGTCAGTCTATTTATTCCACCACTTCAAAAATTTCCCCTCAAATTTCCCCTACAATGAGGTGAAAATATTTCCCCTTTCACGGAGTTGTAAAGCTCGTACTCCTGTACGTAAGGGTGAATTGTTGGATTTCATCGAAATACACACCACATACCAGATTTCATGTGGGGTGTGTAAACTATGCGGGGTGGAAATTTGATTTCATTAACGTGTTTTATTACACCCCCTGGTTTCTAGCACCACCACAAGTTGTAAATAACCAAGGAATAGCCATCCAACGCAGGCAGCACTCTGGTTAAATCTTAGACCTAGGACATCATCAATCATATTTTCCCGATTCAGTGTGCAATAACAAGCAAGGTGAAATTTTAAATAATAACCGCCGTATATCCTTTGAAAAATTATATTATTATATATGAAAATTATATATAAAAACAAGTAAACGCGTGCTAAGTTCGGCCGGGCCGAATCTTGCAAACCCACCACTATGGATTCTGCTAAAAATTAATACAAAATAAATTTTGTTGTAGGGCATCATTTTATTCTACATACCAAACTTCTGTCAAACCAGCAAATGTTCTAGGAACCGAGCAAGGATAATCGAGCCACCGTTTTACAAGGAAGCTATATCAGGTTAAAGACTGATTTTGGCCGTATTTAGCACAGTTGTTGGAACATCTTATGCAAAATTTCATCCTAATCGGGCAAAAATGATGCGGCTTGTACGGACTCAAGAAGTCAAATCGGTAGATCGGTTTATATGGAAGCCATATGAGGTTATAGACCGATTTGCACCGTACTTATCACAGTTATTGGAAGTCATAGCAGACACCTTCTGCTAAACTTGAGCTACATCGGACAAAAATTGCTGCTTCCAGGGGCTCAAGAAGTCAAATCGGGAGATTGGTTTAGACTGTACTTGGCATAATTGTTGGAAGTCATAACAAACTTACTTTACTTTTCTTTAATAGGCTATGACACAACATTTGTTCCACTAGCCGAACGTAGAATAGCGTTCCAAGTGCCTCAATCTAATGCGCTCATTCTAAAGTCTCTGACACCAAGTTTCGAGATGTCTTCCACCACTTGATCTTTCCATCTGGCTTTTGGTCGTCCTGGTTTGCGTGTACCACCGTTATCGCCTTCAAAAGACTTCTTTGCTGGAGCTTCTTCATCCATTCTGACAACATGACCTAGTCAACGCCAACTATGCTATCGTCGTCATACAGCTCACACAGCTCGTGGTTCATACGACGCCAATGTTCTCTATTAACGCAAACTAGTCCATTTATTTTACGAGGAATCTTTCTCTCTTTCTTTGCCGGAATTTCTTTGTCCATTCTGACAACATGATCTAGCCAACGCAGCCTTTGTATTTTGATGCGTGTAGCATAGTTACACGCATCAAAATACATCGTCGTCATACAGCTCACACAGCTCGTGGCTCATACGTCGCCTATTTTCTCCATTAACGGTCAAACTGGTCCATACACTTTACGAAGAATCTTTCTCTCAAATACTTCAAACACTGCCTCATCTGCTTTCACAAGTACCCATGCTTCAGACCATATAACACCACGGGTAGTATCAGTGTCTTGTATAGTGTAATCTTCGTCTGTCGAGAGGTGGCCTACCCATTTTCACTGACTCCTTTTCGATTCTTTCAAAGACAGCAGTTACTGCTTCCGGTGACCGACCTATGATGTCGATGTCGTTGACATGGGCGAGTAGCATGTAATCTCTCGTATAATCTTCTCCAGCAGGATATTAAAGAACTCACAAGATAGGCTGTCTCCTTGTCCGATTCTTTCTGCGTAATAGACATTTCTCCTCTCTACTTTTCTCCTAATAACTCTCCTTCGCACCGGTAGCTTTCAGCTAAGCTTCCCGTACCAACGACGGAAACCACACAAGTCGGAGTTCAAGGTTTCAGCCTATGTGGTGCTCATAGTTATCCTGTGTCGTCAGGGATAACAAAACACCACATGCAAAATTTCAACCAAATCGGTCAAAAATTGCGGCTTCCAGGTGCTCAAGAAGGCCCATTTGCAACGACCTACATCGATTCTTAGTATCGGTGCAAAACTTCAAGCGGCTAGCTTTACGTGTTCTACCGCTATCGTGATTTCGACAGACGGACGGATGAACGGACATGGCTAGATGGATTCAGAATGACGAGTCGATCAAGAATATATATACGTTATGGGGTTTTAGAGGAATATTTCGAGATGTTACACATGGAATGACTAGATTTGTAAACCCCTATCCTATGGTGGTGGGTATAAATAATGCCAGAATTGGCAATTTTTATACCCTCCTAAAAAGTTTGGGAGTATATTCATTTTGTCGTTCTGTTTGCAACACATCGAAATATCCATTTTCGACCCTATGTATATATATTCGTGATCGTCGTAGAAATCTAAGACGATCTAGAGGTGCGCGTCCGTCTGTCTGTTGAAATCACTCTACAGTTTTTAAAATTAGACATATTGAGCTGAAACTTTGCATAGATTCCTTTTTTGTCCATAGGCAGGTTAAGTTCGAAGATGGGCTATATCGGTCTATATCTTGATATAGCCCTCATATAGACCAATCTGCTGATTCGAGGTCCCATAACAGCCACATTTATTTTCCGATTTCGCTAATATTTAGGACAGTGAGGTGTGTTTTAAGCCCCTCGTCATCCTTCTTCAATTTGGCCCAGATCGGTTCAGATTTGGATATAGCTGCCATATAGACCGATCTCTCGATTTTTGGTCTTGGGCTAACAATAGGCGTATTTATTGTCCGATTTCGGCAAAATTTGAGACAGTGAGTTGTGTTGGGCCTTTCGTCATCCTTCTTTAATTTGGCCTAGATCGGTCCAGATTGGGATATAGCTTCCATATGAATAGAGATTTTATTGTCCGATTTCACGATTTCGAAATTTGGGACTGGAAGTTGTGTTTCGCCTTTCGAAATCTTTCTTCACTTTGGCCCAGAACGGTCCAGATTTGGATATAGCTGCCATATAGACCGATCTCTTGATTTAAGTTTTGATCAAATTTGGTACAATGAGTTGTGTTAAGCCTTCGACATCTTTTTATACCCTCCACCATAAGATGGGGGGTATACTAATATCGTCATTCTGTTTGTAACTACTCGAAATATTCGTCTGAGACCCCATAAAGTATATATATTCTTGATCGTCACGACATTTTATGTCCATCTAGCCATGTCCGTCCGTCTGTCCGTCCATCCGTCCGTCCGTCCGTCTGTCTGTCGAAAGCACGCTAACTTCCGAAGGAGTAAAGCTAGCCGCTTGAAATTTTGCAAAAATACTTCTTATTAGTGTAGGTCGGTTGGTATTGTAAATGGGCCATATCGGTCCATGTTTTGATATAGCTGCCATATAAACCGATCTTGGGTCTTGACTTCTTGAGCCTCTAGAGTTCGCAATTCTTATCCGATTGGAATGAAATTTTGCACGACGTGTTTTGTTATGATATCCAACAACTGTGCCAAGTATGGTTCAAATCGGTCCATAACCTGATATAGCTGCCATATAAACCGATCTTGGGTCTTGACTTCTTGAGCCTCTAGAGAGCGCAATTCTTATCCGATTGGGATGAAATTTTGTACCACGTGTTTAGTTATGATATCCAACAACTTTGCCAAGTATGGTTCAAATCGGTCCATAACCTGATATAGCTGCCATATAAACCGATCTTGGGTCTTGACTTCTTGAGCCTCTGGAGTGCGCAATTCTTATCCGATTGGAATGAAATTTTGCACAACGTGTTTGGTTATGATATCCAACAACTGCGCCAAGTATAGTTCAAATCGGTCCATAACCTGATATAGCTGCCATATAAACCGATCTGGGATCTTGACTTCTTGAGCCTCTAGAGGTCGCAATTATTATCCGATTTGCCTGAAATTATGTACTACGGATCCTCTCATGACCATCAACATAGGTGCTTATTATGATCTGAATCGGTCTATAGCCCGATACAGCTCCCATATAAATCGATCTCTCTATTTTACTTCTTGAGCCCCCAAAGGGCGCAATTCTTATTCGAATTGGCTGACATTTTACACAGGTCTCCAACATAAATATAATTTAATTGTGGTCCAAACCGGACCATATCTTAATATCGCTCTAATAGCAGAGCAAATCTTTTCTTATATCCTTTTTTGCCTAAGAAGAGATGCCGGGAGAAGAACTCGGCAAATGCGATCCATGGTGGAGGGTATGTAAGATTCGGCCCGGCCGAACTTAGCACGCTTTTACTTGGCCAAAAAGACCAATATTTCGTTCTACAAAATTGAACAGTACCGTGCCGAATTTGGTCGAATATGCAGAGCACAAAATTTTTCACAGATCCTTCTTATTGATCTAGGTCGTTAGGGATTACAAATAGGCGATATCGGCTCAGATTTTAATATTGCCCCCATATAAAGCGATCCCCCGATTTGACTTCTTAAGCAATTTTTTCCGATTTTGGTGAAATTTTGTATGTGGGGTTCTGTTTGATTGGTTTCTAACATTTGCGCCAAGTTCCTTCCAAATCGGTCTATAACCTGATATAGCTCTGCTTTATTTCAAAACTGGTGTCATTTGTGTCAGTTAAGGACATGCCAAGGAAGATAAAGTTGCTGATTATCTCTTAGTTGTGGTTCCCAACTTTGTCCGTTTCGATGTCTTCAAAGGATGCAGTTACCACTTCCGGCGACCGACCCATGATGTCAAAGTCGTCGGCAAAACAGATTAGAATATGTTTTCTTATGAGCAGTGTTCCATACCTATTCACATCTACATCTCGTAAAATCTTTTCCAGCAGGATATTAAAGAGATCACACGATAGGCTGTCTCCCTGGCTGAGACCGCGTTTGGTATTGAATGGTTCGGAGAGATTCATTCCTATTCTTACTGAAGAACGTGTATCAGCAAGTGTCACCCTGCAGAGTCTTATCATTTATGGAGGTATATCAAACTCATACACGGCTTGAAATACCTTTGAACGTATTGGGCTTTCAAAGGTATTTCAGAAGTACAGGTCAGTGTTGACCAGTACTTCTCGGGTCTTTTCCAGGATATGGTGCAGCATAAATACCAGGTCTATAGCCACACTGCTGTCAAAAGCGGCTTAAGAGTCAATGAAGAAATGATCAGTGTTGACCTCTACTTCTCGGGTCTTTACCCGGATTTGGTGCAGTATAAATATCTGGTCTATGGTGGATTTACCAGGTCGAAAGCCACACTGCTAGGACCCAATTATCTCTTTGGCATAAGATTTAAGTCTTTCATACAGATCGCTCGATGGTACCTTGTTTGCGATGGGGAGGAGAAGTTGGTACATTCATTCTGTCTTGTCTCCTTTTTTGTGTGTGGGACATGGTATGTCATCGTATATGCGTTCTGCTTCCCAGATTGCACAGACGAGCTGATGCATACACCTACGGTGTTAAATAGTTTAGCTGGAAACGCTTCGGCTCCAGCTAAACTATTTAAACCGCATTGTTGTTTTTCAATCGGGTCAATGCTTCTTGGTCCATATTCTGACTTGGCGGTATACATCCAGAACCCTCATTAGTATTTGACTTGCATATCCCAAGTATCTCTTATATTCTCTCATATTCTGACTTGGCGGTATACATTCAGTACTCTCATCAGTATTTAACTTGCATATCCTAAGAATCTCTCCATATCCCAAATGTCTATATCTGTTACCAGATTTCCTTCTTTGTCTCTTATATCATGGGGACATGGATATGTTTAGTTCTTTACTTCATGATATGGCGACAGCTGTGTGGATTTTGGACTTTCTTATATCCACCATCATAGGATGGGGATATATTGGGTTGCCCAAAAAGTAATTGCGGATTTTTTAAAAGAAAGTAAATGGATGTTTAATAAAACTTAGAATGAACTTTAATCACATATACCTTTTTTACACTTTTTTTTTCTAAAGCAAGCTAAAAGAAACAGCTGATATTTGACATAAGAAAGAATGCAATTACAGAGTCACAAGCCGTTGAAAAAATTTGTCAACGCCGACTATATGAAAAATCCGCAATTACTTTTTGGGCAACCCAATACTATTCTAGTCATTCCGTTTGTAACACCTTGATATATTGACCTGAGACCCTAAAGAGCATATATATTCTTGATCGTCTTGACATTCTGAGTCGATCTAGCCTTGTTCTTCCATAAAATATATCCGCATAAAAATATCCGCTTGGTATATTGCACTGATACTTATATTTGATGTAGGTCGCTGGGGATTACAAATAGTCTATATTGGTCCTGATTTGGATATAGCTCCCATATAAAGTGGTCCTTCTGGGGATTTCTGGGGCCCGAACAATCCGCAATTGGGCTGATAAATGTTCTGTTGGGATTCGTAATCCCAACTCTTCTGCAATGTATGGTTCATTTCGGTCTAAAACCTGATATAGGTCCCATATAAACTGATTTTGACATCTTGAGCCCCTGAATGCTGATAATTTTCGCGATTTGTTACAATTTTGTACCATGCCAAGTGCGGTCGAAATCAATCTATAACTTGATATAGCTTCTATATAAACCGATCTCTCAATTGTAGGTGTGGAGCCCTTAGAAGTCCCCATGTCTGTCCGATATGGCTAACGTAGTTCTGTTACGATTTACAACAACCTTTCGAATCGATTCCTCGATTAACCTTGTCCCCCTTTTGGTTCTTATGTATTGCAAATTGCAAATTTTTCCCATGAACATTCCACTATGGAACAGGAGCAAACTTTTCACCTATCAATGAGTGCAGTCCGATTCAAGTTTAAGCTCAATGATAAGGGGCCTCCTTTTGATGGCCGAGTCTGGACGGCATGCCGCAGTGCGACACCTCTTTGGAGAGAAGTTTTACATGGTGTAGTACCTCACAAACGTTGCCAGCATTAGGAGGGGAAAACCACCGCTGAAAATTTTTTCTGATGATCTCGCCAGGATTCGAACCCAGGCTTTCAGCGTCATAGAAGGACATATAAACCTCTGCGCTACGGTGGCCCCAGCTGCTATGGGTGCTTAAATTATATATTTTTCAGCGGATTATGACGAAAGATGGTTTACAAGGTATATACCCGAGGTGGTGGGTGTTCAAATTTCGGCCCGGACTAACTTTAACGCCTTGTTTCTTGTTCACTGTTTCACCAAGCGGCTATCAAAATCGAAATCTATGTTGGGAAATGTCTTAGACAAATTAGTTACAAACGGACTTTGTCTAAGTAACGGAAGCTTGATTTTGATATTAGACCCATAGTTTTTATACCCAAAACCATAGGCCCCTAGAACCCTCAATTTTTGTCCCATTTGTCCAAAATTTTGCTTATAATGTTCTGTTATGACTTCCAACAACTGTGCAAAGTGCGGTCCAAATCAGTCAATAACCTGATATAGCTCCCATTTAAACCGATCTCCCGATTTGTCTTCTTGAGCCCTTACAAGCCTCAATCTTTTTCCGATCTGGCTGAAATTGGGCATGTAGTGTTTTGTCATGACTTTCAATAACTGTGCGGTACGGTACAAATCAGTCTATAACCCGATATAGCTTCTATATAAACCCATCTCTCGATTTGACGTCTCAAACCCATAGATTCAAAATTTTTTAAACCGATTTGGCTAACGTAGTTTTGTGTTACGAATTGCAACTACAGTGCTAAGTATCGTTCAAATCGGCCTATAACCTGAGCTCCCATTTAATCCGATTTCTCGATTGTCCTTGTGCCGCTTTAGGCTCCTATGAATTTCTTTGAGGAGTATCAGTTTATTTTTAGAATTTCTTGAGTCATGCTCAATAAAATCATTCAGAAACGACAGCTTTACCTATTAAGGCAAATTGACAAACCCCTCCTCTTATTGTGTTATGGTAGTAAAATTCATCCACTCCAAGTAGTCCACTGATTATAAAATGTTACTTTCACTTTCGCATACACCTTCATACTCAAATGCAGTTTTACCGTTCGTGCGTATGCCATACGCAGTGAGAATATAACCAGTCGTTGGTTGAAATGTGTTGTATGCGTGTATGTCGTGTTTTGTGTTAGTGTGCATATTGTTGTGTGAATGTTAAGGTTATTTCATATTCCACTTGAGTACACACAGCCATGCATAAATACACTCACATAACAAATCCTCATACAAATGCAACTCACTTGTATAACATGCATATGTGAATATATGTGACATTCTTATGCATTTATGCATGAACGAATAAATGAGGGGGAGTTGTTTAAAATTTGAGCTCATCACACTTAAAATTCACAAAACATTCTCACTCCGCCAGTTGGAGGATCTGCTTAAAACATTGCCCACCAGGGCTACACTACACATTTGGACTTGGCAATGCATAAAATAATCAAGTCGGAAGTGGGCGTAATCATATGCATGGAAAATTTGCAACTTCACTTTAGCTCGATGTGTCTCTGATATGTCTGACCAGGCGAATGTGGCAGTTACCCAGTCAGAAGTCATACAAGCTGTCATAACAAAAAGCACACCAAGCCACACACACACACGTGCATACACTTACACTTATACCATTTGCATGTTTATTGCACAAAGTGAAATTGTGTTTCTGACAAAATTGTAATTAATTTATGTACAAACGACTGTGTAAATAAATAAAACATTATGAATGAACTCAAAGCCAAGTATATTTTAGTTTCGAAACAAATGCTTGTAGTTTCCTGTGTAGTATAATTTAACATAAATTGTTTTTTGAAAAATCCTTTATTTGTAAAGTAATTAAAATTGTTATAAATTCAAAAGTTTGACTATAAATAAACTTAAAAAAAACAAGGAAAAAAAGGCATTACGTTTGAAAAGGCTCAGTACAGCCTATTGTTATCAATGTTACAGAGTGAAAAGCAACAAGTAAAAGCTTGCTAAGTTCGGCCGGGCCGAATCTTGTATACCCTCCACCATGGATCGCATTTGTCGAGATCTTTTCCCGGCATCTCCTCTTAGGCAAAAAAAGGATATAAGAAAAGATTTGCTCTGCCATTAGAGCGATATTAAGAAATGGTCCGGTTTGGACCACAATTAAATTAAAATGATGGAGACCTGTATAAAATGTCAGCCAATTCGAATAAGAATTGCGCCCTTTCGGGGGCTCAAGAAGTAAAATAGAGAGATCGATTTATATATGAGCTGTATCGGGCTATAGCCGATTCAGACCCTAATCAACACGTATGTTGATGGTCATGAGAGAATCCGTCGTACAAAATTTCAGGCAAATCGGATAATAATTGCGACCTCTAGAGGCTCAAGAAGTCAAGATCCCAGATCGGTTTATATGGCAGCTATATCAGGTTATGGACCGATTTGAACCATACTTGACACAGCTGTTGAATATTATAACAAAACACGTTGTGCAAAATTCCATTCAAATCGGATAGGAATTGCGCACTCTAGAGGCTCAAGAAGTCAAGACCCAAGATCGGTTTATATGGCAGCTATATGAAGTTATGGACCGATTTCAACCATACTTGGCAAAGTTGTTGGATATCATTACAAAACACGTCGTGCAAAATTCCATTCAAATCGGATAAGAATTGCGCACTCTAGAGGCTCAAGAAGTCAAGACCCCAGATCGGTTTATATGGCAGCTATATCAGGTTATGGACCGATTTAAACCATACTTGACACAGTTGTTGGATATCATAACAAAACACGTCGTGCAAAATTCCATTCTAATCGGATAAGAATTGCGCACTCTAGAGGCTCAAGAAGTCAAGAACCAAGATCGGTATATATGGCAGCTATATCAGGTTATGGACCGATATGGCCCACTAATAAGAAGTATTTGTTTTACTCTTTCGGAAGTTATCATGCTTTCGACAGACAGAAGGACGAACTGACGGGCAGACGAACGGACAGACGGACGGACATGGCTAGATCGACGTAAAATGTCACGACGATCAAGAATTTATACACTTTATGGGGTCTCAAAATAATATTTCGAATAGTTACAAACAGAATGACGAAATTATTGTATACCCTCCATCCTATGGTGGAGGGTATAAATAACGTATTGGAGCAAAGTTTTTATACCCTACACCACTGCTGTTGTGCAGGATATTAAAAATGAGAGATTGACCCATTGATTGGCATACAGATTGGATCACCTTCTGCTTTATGTTCGCCTGTCTGACTGCCCGTCTATCCTTATTCATTTATCTTAAAACTTAGCACAGGAATCTTTCTTCTTACAAAGCCCATTGAAACTGGAAAAAATCGGTGTGGATTTGAATAATGCAGCTCACTCATGTTTCGTGTTTTGTTTCACTGTCGAACCTCTTCAGTTTGGTCTATAATTTAACTATGAATCGTCTTACAAACGAACAACTCTTGCAAATTATTGAATTTTGTTTTATCAAAATGCGTGTTCCGTTAAGAGATTTCATAGCCTGCTTCTTCCATTTTACAACAAAGCTGCTTTTTGGCTCAATGGGTACGCAAATAAGCAGAATGGTCAATTTTGGAGTGAAGATCAGCCAGAAGCATTGCAAGAGCTATCAATGCATCCATAAAAGTTACAGTTTAGTGCGGTTTATGGGCTGGTGTCATCATTGGACTGTACTTCTTCAAAGATGATGCGAATCGTAACGTAACTGTGAATGGTGGTCCGTCCACACGTCTGTAGCCGCAAGAAAATTTGCACAGATACTTTATATTGATGTAAGTCGTTGGGGATTGCAAATGGGCCATACCGGTTCAGATTTAGATATAGCTCCCATTTTAACCGATCTCCCGATTTGACTTCTTGAGCCCTTAAAAACCGCAATTTTCGCCCAGTTTGGCTAAAATTTTGCATGAGGTGTTCTGGGAACATTCAATGTACTGCCTTATGTTTCAATACTAGGTTCTTTGCCTAGTCTAGTCTTCCGACTCTTTATAAAGTCGGTAATGGCTCTATCGTCGGGTCCCTGTTTGTTAAGCTGTACTGGGTATAGTCATAGGCTCCCTGTTCGTTGGGTTGCATTGAGACTCCTTCCGCTGCGCTGCCTAATTTTTCAATATTTGAATCTTTACCTATCCTAGTCTTCCGAATCTTGAAGTCGGTGATGGGTCCGTCGTTGGGTCCCTGTTTGTTAGGCTGTGTTGGCTCTCTCGCCACTACACTGCCTGCTATTTTAGTACAAGGATCTTTGCTTATCCTAGTCTTTACAATTTTAGAAGAGGCCGTGATTATCTCGTTGTCAGCCCTCTGTTCGTTGGACGGTATTGAGTCACCTGCCACTGCACGGCCTAATGTCTCAATATGAGAATTTTTCCCTATCCTAGTCTTAAAAAAGACAGCTTTGCTCCCGTAGTACGCCATGCCTTTAGTCTTAGCAAAACTAATCACGGAGATTTCATCAATAATCACGGAGAGTTCCTTCTCCTCCCTGTGGAAGACCTCCCACTTCTCTGCCACCAGAACTTGGTTTTGCTTGCCCAAGAATCCCAATTTGCGTTCCGTTGCAAATTTACTGCCCCGTCCCTTGATGAAGATCGTCGCCTTTGTGAGCTGGGGGATGTCCTTCTTTCTCATCAGGTCAAGCTTTGCGCCCTCCCAGGAAACGTGGATATCTCCGACGAGCTGTTTGACGGTATCAATACATTCTGTCGACCCAAAATGCAGCGTAAAGATGTCCCCTTTATACTCGCAGCTCATCATTTTGTATGGGAGGACCCCCTACAGATTACCATACATGTTCGAAAACCCGATCGTTAACCAGATCCTCCATATGGGTACCGATGATCTGGTCGAATCCTACCGGATGCACTGCCGATATTGATGACTGCATAAGTCAGCTCATCTCTGTTGTGCTTCCTTGCCATTCTGGCGCTTCAAATAAAGATTCCATGGCCTTTTTTTCTTTCCTATAGCTCTAAAAAAATCTCCCTTTACATTGATATTGTAAAAGAGTCATTTTGACCGGTTTGGTCTAACTAGATATATAAGGAATCTTGGTCTTTCTAATGTTTACAAGTAAAAGCGTGCTAAGTTCGGCCCGGCCGAATCTTATATACCCTCCACCATGGATCGCATTTGTCGAGGTCTACGCGCGGTATCTCTTTTTAGGCCAACAAAGAATATTGAATAAGAACTGTTTTGCTACTGAAGCTATATCAAGTTATAGTCCGATTTGGACCATAAATGAATGCTGAACAATGTAGATGTCATTGTATAATATTTCAGTTCATTCAGATAATAATTGCGCCCTCTAGAGTAGGCGCTCAAGAAGCAAAATCGGGAGATAGGTTTATATGGGAGCTGCATCAAGCTATTAATCGATTCAGACCATATTAGACACGTATGTTGAAGGTCATGAGAAAAGCCGTTGTACATAATTTCTGCCAAATCGGATGAGAACTGCGCCCTCTAGAGGCTCAAGAAGTCAAGATCCCAGATCGGTTTATATGACAGCTATACCACTTTATGAACCGATTTAAACCATACTTAGTTCATTTATTGGAAGTCATAACAAAACACCTCATGCAAAATTTCAGCCAAATCGGATGAGTATTGCGCGCTCTTTTGGCTCAAGAACTCAAGATTCCAGATCGGTTTATATGACAGTTATACCAGATTATGAACCGATTTAAATCATACTTAGCACAGTTGTTGGAAGTGATTCCAAAATACTTCGTGCAAAATTTCAGTCAAATCGGATGAGAATTGCGCGCTCTATTGGCTCAAGAAGTCAAGATCCCCGATCGGTTTATATGACAGCTATACCATATTATGAACCGATTTAAATCATACTTAGCACAGTTGTTGGAAGTGATTCCAAAATACTTCGTGCAAAATTTCAGTCAAATCGGATGAGAATTGCGCCCTCTACAGGCTCAAGAAGTTAAGACCCAAGATCGGTTTATATGGCAGCTATATAAAGTTATGTACCGATTTTCGCCATACTTAGCACATTTATTGGAAGTCATAACAAAACACCTCATGCAAAATTTCAGCCAAATCGGATGAGTATTGCGCGCTCTTTTGGCTCAAGAAGTCAAGATCCCAGATCGGTTTATATCACAGCTATACCAGATTATGAACCGATTTAAATCATACTTAACACAGTTGTTGGAAGTGGTACCAAAACACTACGTGCAAAATTTCAATCAAATCGGGTGAGAATTGCGCGCTCTATTGGTTCAAGAAGTCAAGATCCAAGATCGGTTTATATGACAGCTATACCATATTATGAACCAAATTAAATCATACTTAACACAGTTGTTGAAAGTGATTCCAAAATATTTCGTGCAAAATTTCAGTCAAATCGGATAAGAATTGCGCCCTCTACAGGCTCAAGAAGTCAAGACCCAAGATCGGTTTATATGACAGCTATATCAGGTTATGGACTGATTTGAACCATACTTAGCACAGTTATTGGAAGTGGTACCAATACACCACGTGCAAAATATCAGTCAAATCGGATAAGAATTGCGCCCTCTAGAGGCTCAAGAAAGCAAGACCCATGATCGGTTTATATGGCAGCTATATCAAAACATGGACCGATTTGACCCATTTACAATCCCAACCGATCTACACTTATAAGAAGTATTTGTGCAAAGCGGCTAGCTTTACTCCTTCGAAAGTAAGCGTGCTTTCGACAGACAGACTTACGGATGGACGGACGGACATGGCTAGATCGACTGCGAGGTGTTACAAACAGAATGACGAAATTAGTATACCCCCATCCTAGGGTGGAGGGTATAAAAATTGAGATTTTGAGTTGAAATTTTGCACAGCCTCATATATTTTCGATACGCAAGTTAAGTTCTTTATTATCCAAAATGGGACTATATGTGGATATAGCTGTCATATAAACTGATTTGGCGATTGAGGGTGTTAGGCCCTTAAAAGCCGTATTTCCATACGATTTGCCTAAAGTTTGAGACAGTGAGTTGGACTAGGGGCTAGAGGTGTGCACGTGAGTCGTGAGTAGTCGCATCACGCATGAGTCACGTGATTCGTGAATAAGATCCAAATCTAATCACGTGCTCGTGTATGAGCGCCATTGAATTAAAATTCTTCGTTCGTGGGCATAAATCACGACTCACGAGAAAATAGCGAATCACGATCCACAAGATATCACCACTGATAAGGAAATCACGATTTATGGTTGATATTCTATTCTGTTTTCGGGGAAGATATCACAACTCTAAGAAAATCACGAATTATGCTTGATATTCTATTTTGTTTTTGGGGAAATTCCCTAAAATTTTTAATTGTTTCGCGAGCGAAATTTGACAACAATCAAATGTTTTTGTTTCCATACCAAAATACGTTTTTATACCACACACCGCTACTGTGGTACAGGAAATTATAAGTCGTGAGTTGTTCATCAGTCGTGCGTAAGCGTACGTGAGTAACATTTTTGTCTCGTGAGCGTGCTTGAACATGAGACGACATAAAAAATTAGTGAGTGGGCGTACGTGAGTATAATTTTTGTCCCGTTATCATGCGTAAGAGTGAGTGAAAAATCACTCACGTACACATCTCTACTAGGGGCCATATTTGCCAATAACTGCCCTATAGACCGATCTGCCGTTAAAGGTTTACAACCCATAAAACCCGGCATATACGGGATAACTATGAGCACCACACACGCTGGAACTTTGGGCTGCGACTTGTGTGTTGCCCATCGTTATCACGGAAAACTTAGCTGAAAGCTACCGGGCGTCCCACAGGTTGCGGATGGTGGAAAGCTCCGTTTTTATGCCGAGTAGCTGCAAATGCGGCCGCGGGCAGTCAGCGATTTTCGAGAGGAGAGTCTCAGTGAGGAGTCAGATGGCACTGGCTCTTAATTAAACACTCAGTGCCAATGATACTCGAGATGACAAGGCGAGTTATTGGCGCCTTCAAATAACCAATGGCCAACATCAGATTCTGTTCCCAGGTTAGGGGCGGCTGGCGGCGAGCGTCGGATCTTGGAGCAAGCGGCTCGCCACAACGAGGGATACGTGTGCAATCCCACAAAACCCATGCGGCTGGGGCGCTGGGCCAGTAACCCGCCCGCGGAAAACTGAGAACTACTATGAGAAACAAAGGAATAGTAAAAACGGACCCCCCCCCCCAAACGTTGACGTCCCACGCAAATGAAATAAGGACCATGATTTGCGGATCTGCACCTGGAATGTCCGCACTCTTTATAGAGAAGGTGCAGTATACACGCTGGCGGATGTATTAGAGGAGTACAAGGCAGACATAACCGCCTTACAGGAAGTGCGATGGACTGGGAATGGCGCCACTACAGCACCAAACGGTGACGAACTATACTATAGCTGCCATAACACGAGGCATGAATGCGGCTGTGGATTTGTGGTTAGTCGGAGACTGAAACACCTTGTCTCCAGCTTTACTTCCGTGGATGGGAGACTAGCCACAATCCGCATAAAAGCCAAATTCTTCAACATCAGCCTTATTTGTGCTCATGCCCCGACGGAAGACAAAGACGAGCAGACCAGGAATATTTTCTAGGAGCGCCTAGAGAGAGAATATGACCGCTGCCCCGCCCATGATTTTAAAATCATTCTAGGAGATTTTAATGCGAAAATAGGGAAGGAAGACATCTTTGGTCCAACAGTCGGAAAGTTTAGCCTCCACGAGATATCGTCCAGTAATGGGTTGAGGCTGATAAATTTCGCCGCGGCAAAAAACATGGTAGTTAGTAGCACCAGATTTCAACATAAAAATATTCACAAAGCCACATGGCTGTCACCCGATCAAAACACGAGAAACCAAATTGTTCACGTTGTGATAGATGGAAGCGTGTTAGATGTACGATCGATCCGTGGAGAGAATATAGATTCGGATAATTACCTTGTTGCAGCAAAGGTTCGCACCCGTTTGAAGATGGCGAGGAAAGTACGATCTGACACTGCACGGAAGCTGGAAATTGAAAAGCTGCAAACACAACAAATGGCAACGGCATACTTCACTCGACTGACCCAACTGATTGATGAAAATACTCCTTGTTCCGATGATAAAACAGCATAGTGGCAAACTATTGCCCACTCCATGGAAAATGCCGCGAACTCCGTGCTGGTGTCGAGATGCTACTGAAGCCAAGACTGTGGCATATAGAGCAACCCTGCAATCAGTAGCAACGCGCCAGATGAAGGAGAGGTATCTGGAGAAAAGGAGAGAGGAGAAACGTCTATTCCGCATAAAGAAAAAGGAAATGGACGTGAGTGTGAGTGTGAGCGAATTGAGATGACAGGAGTCAGAATGAAGTCCGAAAATTCCGCCAAAGAATTAAACATCAAACCGATGGCTTTGGTGCAGGCACATCCTTCTGCAGAGGCAAAGAAGGAAATCTGGTAACTGACACAGATAACATGCTGAGGATATGGAAAGAACATTTCACCCAACTGCTGGTGTCCGATGTTGGTGGCGAAGAGGATACCGTAGAACCTATCCCTGATGGTGGTATAGAATGTTTACCTCCTAGACAGAATGAGGTCCAAGTAGCAGTGACCCGACTAAAGAACAACAAGGCAGCAGGAGCCGACGGGTTACCCGCTGAACTATTTAAGGCCGAAGGTGACACGCTGATAAGGCGTATGCATCAGCTTATCTACGCAATCTGGCTAGAAGAACGTATACCGGATGATTGGAACCCTAGAATACTATGTCCCGTGCACAAGAAAGGAGACAAGACGGAATGTGCCAACTATAGAGCAATAAGTATCCTCCCCATCGCATACAAGATACTCTTGAGCGTACTGTGTGTAAGATTAAAACCTAAAGTCAATTAGATAATTGGGCCCTATCAATGCGGCTTTGGACCTGGTAAATCCACCCTAGACCAGATATTCACACTGCGCCAAATCCTGGAAAAGACCCGAGAAGGACAAATCAACACCTACCATCTCTTTGTTGACTACAAAGCCGCCTTCGATACTCTTTTACGTTCAAAGGTATTTCAAGCCATGTCTGAGTTTGGTATCCCTGCAAAATTTATAAAACTCTGCAGGATGACACTTGCTGATACGCGTTCCTCACTAAGAATAGGAACGAATCTATCCGAACCATTTAATACCAAACGAGGTTTCAGACAAGGAGACAGCCTATCGTGTGATCTCTTTAATATATGAATAGATATGGCACACTAATCACAAGAGAACACATGCTACTCGCCTATGCCGACGACATCGATATCTGAGGTCTGTCAACGGAAGTAGTAACTGCAGCCTTTGAAAGAATCGAAAGGGAGTCAGCGAAAATGGGTATGGCAGTAAATGGAGATAAGACGAAATGGATTGTTTCAACTCCAATAACTCCACTCCAACTCTCAGATAAAGAAAATAGAGACATTTGGCAACCACAACTGTGAGATAGCCAGTAACTCTATCTACCTCGGCACCGACGTAACCGAAACCAATGACACTAGTTTTGAGATAAAGCGAAGAATAATACTGGCAAACAGATGCTACTTTGGACTAAGTAAGCAGTTTAGAAACAAGGCCACCTCTCGACAGACAAAGATTACGCTATACAAGACACTGATACTACCCGTGCTGTTATAAGGTTCTGAAGCATGGGTACTTGTGAAAGCAGATGAGGCAGTGCTTGGAGTGTTTGAGAGAAAGATTCTTTGTAAAATATAAGGACCATGGAGAATAAAAGCGGTGTATAAACCACGAGTTGTATGACGACGATACCATAGCTACATGCATCAAAATACAACGGCTGCGTTGGCTAGGTCATGTTCCCAGAATGGATGAAGAAGTTCCAGCAAAGGCAAACACGGTGGTACACGCAAACCGGGAAGACCAAAAGCCCGATGGAAAGATCAAGTGGTGGAAGACACCTCGAAACTTGGTGTCAGAGATTTTAGAATGAGCGCAGAAGATCGAGGCGCTTGGAATGCTATTCAACGTTATTCTGTCATAGACAATTCAGAACGGTTTATGTTTAGATATAGCTGCCATATAGACCGATCTACCGATTTGGGGTCTAAAACTATTAAAAACTGCATTTATTACCCGATTTCACTAAAATTTGACATAGTGACTTGTATTAAGCCTTGCATCATCCTACCAGACTATGATCCAGATCAGACTGTATTTAGATAACTGACATATGGGCAGATCTTCCAATTAAGGATCTTAATCCCATTAAAAGCGGATTTATTGCTTGATTTCGCTGAAACTGTGACTTTCATAAGAGATTTCGGGGGTTGGATTGGACCATTTTTGATCTAAACCAACCCCCGTTTGCATATTACTAGCGTTATGGTAATGGAGTTGTTATAAAAGAGGATGGTTATTTTATCCATGGTGGGGGGTATGCAAAGTTCGGCACGGCCGAACTTATTCCATTTTTACTTGTAATTCCTGAGATACTCAATACTTGAAAGTCTCACTAGATTCCCTGGCTAAATAGGCGATTTTGTGATTTTGCAAAACATTCTCTGACACTCTTGGAAAAAGGTGGATGAATCCCAAGGTCCTTTTACATTTCCATTCAACCTTCAACGTATTAGTAACCTATTTATCTCTATCAATCCAACTTCTTTGGTGTGTATATTTCTTTTTGTTGTTTCCTTTCCTTTACTTTTTTTTTTGCAATACCAAGAACGAAATATACTTTGAACAGCCATTTGTCTTGCTGCGTAATCTATGTTCTGTCTACCTCTAGGTGGGAAAGTTGTGAAACAAGACGAATGAAACTAAGGATTCACAAGCAAATGCAAAAGAATCTCGCTGTTAAATCAGTCGACATGTGTAGACATAAATCCATACATGTTTTGTCATTTATTAAGTTTTTGTCTCTTACTTTGGCACTTCTATGCTGGTATTAGAAACTTTTGTTGCAAGTGTGGCAGTTGGTGCTGAATGTTGTATGTGGGGTGTGGGATGCCATCCAGTTGAGAGATGATTCAACAAGACTTTAAATGAAATCCACTAAAAATTGTATGAAGTGATAAAATGTTAACACTTTGGTGGAGTTGTATTCGTGCCATTGTAGCCTATGACGCTGAACGCGTTCGATTCCTGGCGAGAATATCGGACAAAGCGGTGGTTTTTCCCTCTTACTGTTGGCAACATTTGCTAGGTACAATGCCATGCATTGTGATTCAAAAACTTTTTCCCCAAAGAGGTGTCTCACTGCGGGACGCCATTCGGACTCGGCTGTAAAAAAAGGTCCCTTATCATTGAGTTCAAACTTGAATCGGAAAGCACTCATTGATGTGTGACAATTTGCCCCTTCTCGGTCCCTGGTGGTAATGTTCTTCCTTAGGGTAATGTTCTCATTAGGGGAGGAATGTCACCTCAGGCATTTCGGCTCAAATATGGATATCAAATTCCTTCTTTATTCCCAACGGAAATGGAGTTCTGTTTTAGAGGATGCTTTAGGGCGTACCCCAAAACACTTGGCTCCAAAATTACATATCAAATTGGTTTTTTCTCTCAAATGCCTTTAATTTAAGTCCCATATTGTCATAATGGGTCAAATAATCCATTTGATGTATTTTGAGGAGGAAATGCGCCACCTTGACTTGAAGGCAAATTTTAATGTCATATTCGTAATCTACTCCAAAATACTTTTCTTTTGAGTCTCATATAGCCATGGTTGGCTAATATGACCATTTGGGGGTATTTGGGGGGTGGGCGACCTCCCATTAATTGAACCTAATGTTTTATGCCATATTTGTAATCTACTGCCTAATAGTTTTCATTTGAGTCCCATATTGACATGAACTTCGAATATATATGTTTAGATGAGTTTTTGGGTTGGGGCGGCACGCTGGGAACTTGGACCCAAAATTTTAATACGATATTCGTTTTCTTGTCTCTAATACCTTTCATTTGATACCCTTTTGTGCCTATCGACCAACTTTTGATTTTGGATGATGTTTTTGGGATATGGGGTACCCGCTTCCACCGGATATCTAAAAATTATATAGTCTATGTTTCCTTACAGACAAACGTGCACAATCTATGAAAATTTTAAGAAAATCGGTTCAGACAAGTATCACACAGTCTAGTGGGTCTAATGTGCGTTTTTGAGGCCTCGGCGTGACCCCCTATACTTCGATCTGATTTTGTATGCCAGATTTGAAATCTACTCCCGAACACCTTTCATTTGAGCCCCATATTGAAATGAACGTCCAATATGTCTTTTTGGGGGAGTTTTGGGGTTGGGGCGGCCCGATGGGTACTTAGACTCAAATTTTAATACCATATTCGTATTTCACTCTCCAATACCTTTCATTTGATTTATATATTGTCCCGATTGGTCATCTTTTTATTTTGGGTTGTGTTTTTTGCATAAGGGGGAGGGTCCGTCCCCCTTCCCCGATATTGAAAAATTATATAACCTATGTTGGTCTAACCTACACAATATGCGAAAATTTCGAGAAAATCGGTTCTGCCGTTTTCAGTCTATGCGGAACAAACAAACCGAGTCCCATATATCCGTGATTGGCTAATGTACCTATATTGGGAGTTTTTGTGGGGGTGGGGTGACCCCCTATACTTCGACATGAATTTGTATGCCGGATTCGTTATCTACTCCCGCATACTTTCGATTTGCTACCCATATTGTCCTTATCGGTCCACTTTTGATTTTCGGTGGTATTTTTGGGGTAACGGTGGAGGGTCCGCCCCCTTCCGCTATCAATAAATTATAAACCCTATTCCTACTTTCTGACTTTATGCGTAGTCTACTCCCAAATAGCTTTAATTTGAGTCCCATATTATCATGATCGTCAAAAAAACCTATTTAAGGGGTTTTGGGACTGGGGCGGCCCCCCAGGTACTTGGACCTAATTTTTGTTATGAAATTCGTACTCTACTCTTAGATACCTTTCATTTGAATCCCATATTGTCCCGATCGGTCCACTTTTATTTTTGGGTAGTTCCTTTGGGATAAGGAGGAGGGTCCTCCCCCTCCCTATATCAAAATTATTATATAGCCTATGTTTCCTTCCAGACCAACCTACCCAATCTGTGAAATTTTTAAGGCAATCGGCTCAGATTTAATTTATTTGAGTCCTTTATTGTCGCGATATACATATCCTGCTGAACGGCAGGACGGCTGGACGTGACCCAGATTCTTGAATCCTTACATCGACATTCGACTCGAGCTCTACTGACGTATACCTTTTTTTTGTATTCACATATTATCCCGCTCGAACTACACGTCCTATTGAAGGGTATTTAGTTGGTGGGCCGGTCCCAGACTCTATCCCAAATATGTACACCAGATTCGTAGTCAACTCCCAAAAATCTTTCTTTGATACCCATTTTGTGACGATGGACATTCAGGCCTGCTTAAGGGGTTTTGAAGAGTTTTGGGTTGAGGCGGCCCCGTAAACACCTTGAACCAAATTCTTATAACAGATGTGGACTCAACTTCCAAACACGTTTCATTTGATATCCATATTGTCCCAATTGGTAAATAAGCCCAGCTGGCGGGTTTTGGGGTTTGGGGAGGCGTCTCAGATACAAAAGAATATATTTGTATATCAGATTCTTACTTGATATTCATATTGTCTCAATTGGTAATATGCTCTGCGGGGGTGTTTTGGAGGGTAGGGAGGCCTCTGAGACACCAAGGATTAAATTTGTGTCAAATTTGTACTCAACTTTTAATTACTTTTCAGTTGGATACTCATTAGGCCCAAAGCGGTGAAAGAGTGCTGTTGGGGTGTTTTCTTGAGGTTTTGTATATCAAGTTCGTACTCTACTCTTAAATACCTTTCGTTTGATGCCCGTATTGTCCCAATCGGTAAACATGTCTGTGCGGGGGGTTTTGGGGGGGGGGGGGGGGTGAAGACGCCTCTTAGACACCAAGGGATTCATTTTTATGTCAGATTTGTACTCTACTTTTCAAAACCTTTTATTTGATACCCATATTGCCCAAAGCGGTGAAAGAGTCCTATTGGGGGTTTTTTAGGGTGGGGGACCCCCGAACACTTTGGGCCAAGTTTGTATATCAAGTTCGTACTCGACTCTTAAATACTTTTCATTTGATACCCATATTGTCGCAATTGGTAAACATGTCCGCCGGGGTGGGTTTTGAGATGGGGCGTCCCCCCAGGTTATTGGACCCAAGAATGTGTTTTTGGGGTACCATAAGGTGGGATACAAAATTTGGCTTAAATCGGTGCACGTATTTCCGAGATCTGGCGTTTGGGGGAGGGTCCGCCCCCCTTCGAATATCAAAAAATGTAGTACCCATATTTTCACAGGGGGTCCATGAAAATCGGTTCAGCCGTTTTTGAGTCTATACGGAACAGATAAACAAACTAACAAACAAACAAACAAAGCGCAACAATTTCATTTTTATATAATAGATCCTTGGCTAGTAAAAATCTTAGATGATCTAGACATGTCTTTTCATCTGCCTGAAATCAGAACCAAAACTTTGCACAAATTCTGGTTTTTTCTAAGGCAGGTTATGTTCGAAGATAAGATATCTCGGACTACGGCTTTATATAGCTTCCATATAACTCAAGCTGCCGTTTAAATGTCCGAGGCCCATTAAAGCCACATTTTTTTAGTCGTTTTCATTAAAATTTAGAGCTGTGAGTTATAATAGGCCTATCGATATTCGAGCCCAATACGGTCCAGATCAGTATATATTTGGCAACAGCTGCCATATATACCCATTTTTTTATTTTAAGGTCTACGGGCTAATAAATGAGCATTGATTACCCGATTTCGCTAAAATTCGGTGTAGTGAGTCGTTTTAGACCCATACACATCCTTCTTGAATATGGTGGAGATATTGGTTTTGCTTTTAGCTGTCTTTTTGGCAAATATCCACATTAGTCCAGATCTGACCAAAGGACCTAAAAAGGGATTTGTGTATGACTGTCCTTCCATTGTTCATCGATATTGCTATAATAGCCCAGAAAGTTTCTTCTAGCGACTAATGTCATACAATACATTATTGTTTATTAATATTGTACCCAACCGTTTAAGGACAACAGAACTATTTCATCTTAGTATTGATTGACATTGAGCATATAAAGATCATTTGTACCGCTTTAATTGTTTTTCCAGCATCTTCAATTGATTCGCTAACTATTACTCATATTCATAGACAATCTTCACAACTTAGGCTTTTGGTAAACTTCGTATGAACATATCATGGGTTTTATGCTCATGTACTCAAACACAGATTAATTGGGAAGAATGAATTTCAGAAGAGAAATTTCAATGTATCATAGAAACGAAACCCCTGCTACGTGCCGTATGGTTACAGCAAAGGAATGAAAACAAAGTCCAAACCAAAAATGAAATGTAAAGCAAACTTTAATTGATGAGCAGCAAGTACATCCTCATACTCTTTTGAATACTAAAACGTTGAGGACTGAAGGACACAGTGTAGTGAGGACAATACATTCAACAACAACTGTACGAATCAGGCAAAGGATATGACGACAAAAGAGAAACAGAACATCCTAATAATGCATCAAAGCTTTGGTTCAATAAATTTTTAGCAAATGGCTTTATTGTTTGATGAAAAAGTGTGACCCTGATGTTTTTGGTGATCTCACACATGGTCAAATGGTGGCCAGAATTTTCGTTTTGTTTCATTGCGAACGAAATAAGCTAAATTTTACATTCTTGTCTTATATATTAAAATCAATTTGTGTTTGTTTGTGTGTTCCTTATAGACTCAGTATAGGCTGAATAGATTTTTTTTTGACATTTTCACTGATGGTGCATAATGATCCCGTGGTGAAAATAGGGTACTGCATTTTTTTGATATCTGAAGGGGGAGCGGACCCTCCCCCTTACCCTAATTTTCAGAAACGCCAGTTCTCAGAGATGGGTGATGCGATTTAAGCAACATTTTGTGTGCTCTCTTATAGTAACCTACAAATAAAAATTTGGTATACAAATTTCGGATGGGGTACCTAGGGGGGCGCCCCACCCCAAAACCCACCAAATATATGTGTACACCAATCACGACAATATGGGACTCAAATGAAAGGTATATAAGATTAGAAAATGTATTTAATATCCAATTATGGGACAAAGTGTTTGGGGGACCACCCCAACCCCCCACACACCCCTAAATCGGACATATTTACCGACCATGGCAATATGAGACTCATATGAAAGGTATTTGCGTGTTAAATACAAATTGATATCCAAATTTGGGACAATGTTTCTGGGGGTCTACCCTTTCCTCAAAACATCCCTCAAACATGACTTATTTACTGACTATGCCAATATTGGGCTTAAATGAAAGGTATTTGAGTGTAGAATACGAATCTGATATCCAGATGTGGAACCAAGTATTTAAAGGGCCGCCCATGCCCGAGAACATCCCCCCCAGAAGACAAATTTACGAACATAGCAATATGGGGCTCACATGAAAGGTTTTTGGAAGTAAAGCACGAATCTGATATCAGTGTTCGGGAAAAGCGTGTATGGGACCACAACACCGCATAACACCCAAATAGGAAATATTTGCTGACCATTGCAATATGATGATCAAATAAGAGGTATTTTAGAGTAGAACAAGAATCTGATATATATTTTCAAAGCCAAGTCATTCAGTGGCCTCCTCATCCCCCAAAACACTCCCCAGACCGGTCATGTTTGCCGACTATGGAAAACAGGAGCTAAAATGAAGGGTATTTGGGAGTAGACCATGAATCTGACATCACCATGTGGGACCAACTATTTAGGGGACGTCCCACAACCATAACAGCCCCCAAATAGGATGTATTTGCTCACCAAGACAATTTCGGTCTTCAAGACAGTGGAGCTCGATAATCATAGTTTTTAGGGCCCATACCCCAAACCGGACATATTTGCTGGCTTTTTCAATAAGGGGTTTAAGTGAATGGTATTTGAGATTAGAAAAAGAATTTTATATTCAATTTTGAGGCCAATGGCAATATAGGGTTAAAATATATGAGAATAGAGCACTTTGCTGATATATTTTCAGGGCTTAGTGATTGGGGGACCACCCCACTCTCCAAAACACCCCTAAATCGGGCATATTTACCAACCATGTCAGTGTGGGGATTAAATGGAAGTAATTGGGGGGTAGAGCAAGAATTGATACCAATTTTCTGGCCATCGCAAAACGGGGCTCAAATAAAGGTATTTGGGAGTAGAATACGAATTTGATATCCAAATGTAGTACCATATATTTAAGGCATCACCCCTTCCCCAAAACACCCCCAAACGTTATACATTTTTCAACCATGCCAATATGTGGCTCAAATAAAGGTGATGAGAGAATTCTGATCCAAATTTTGTTGGAAATACGGAAGGAAAATTAGAGTTGTAGTTAAGACTTCTAATGTTGAGTCTTACCAAATACGGGTGCTTTATCCGACTTGTCTTATCGATTCCTGACTGTATTCTGGAATAAAATGTTTTAGAATTCGGAAATACATTCCGAATTGGGAGAGTTCTCATAGAATTCCAATGTGTTTTCCGTCAGTTCAAATTGATAATTCATTAAGGATATCCTTTTTATACCCACCACCATAGAATGGGGGTATACTAATCTGGTCATTCCAATTGTAACACTTCGAAATATTGATCTAAGCCATTCTGAGACGATATAGCCCTCCGATATAGTCCGTCCGTCTGTCGATATCACTATAAAATTCGAACGCGTAAAGCTAGCCACTTGATATTTTGCATAGATACTTCTTATTGATGTAGGTGGTTGGGGATTGCAAATGGGCCATATCGATTCAGCTTTGTATATAGCCCCCAAATCGGTCTATAACCTTATATAGCTCCCATAAAAAACCTATATCCCTATTTGACCTCTTGAGTCTCTGGAAGTCAAAATTTTTGGCTGTAATTTTGTACCGTAGCGCAGAGGCATGTCCGCCTATGACACTGAACGCCTGGGTTCGAATCCTGGCGAGACCATAAAAAAAATTTTTGTGGTGTTTTTCTCCTCCTAATGCCGTCAACATTTGTGAGGTGCTATGCCATATAAACCTTCTCGGCTATAAAAAGGAGGCTCCTTATCAATGAGCTTAAACATGAATCGGACTGCACTCATTGATATATGAGAAGTTTGCCCCTGTTCCTTAGTGGAATGTTCATGGGCAAAATTTGCATGTGATGTTCTGTTTTGACTTCCATCAACTGTGCCAAGTGCGGTCAAAATCGCTCTATAACCTGATATAGGTCCCATATAAACCCATCTCACAATTTGGCTTCCTGAGCCCTTACAAACCGGAATTTTTCTCCAATTTGGCTGAAATTTTGCATCTTGTGTTCTGCTAGGGCTTCCAACAACTGCGTTAAGTACCGTCCAAATCGCTCTATAACCTGTTATAGCTCCCATATAAACAGATCTCCCAATTTTTTGCACCCCATTCCCAATTTTGACCCCAGGAACACGAGTTTGAAGTTCGTTTTTGGAGCAATGGCTTCTGAGCCCCCTAAGTACCAAAACCCCCCTTGGAGGATGTGGTCTAACCTTGGCAATATGGGTATCAAATGAAAGGTATTGTCGAGTAGATAACGAATATGAATGGACGTGACTAGAAGTAAGCAGTCTTGAGAAATTTAAAAAAATCGCGCGATTTTTTTGAATTTCTGTTCTTTCTTTTAGAGTTAAACTATTTTTTTACATAGCTATCGTAATCTACTCCTTCGTACCTTTCATCTGACTCCCATATTGCCTATGTTACCTAGGTTCAAATTTCTCAAGACCCCGTAGGTCCTTCCCGGATCCAATTTTTAGGCATGTGTTTGCATATTCGTAATCTACTCGACAATATCTTTCATATGATACACCTATTGGTTGGACCACTTCCCTTCACCACCCAAGGTTGGGTTTTTGGCCCCCAAGGGGCCCAGGGGTCTTTGCCCCAAAAAACGGACTTCTGATTCTCAATCCAACCAATATCTCCACACCTAATTTTAGTGAAATCGGTGGTACGCCGTATAAAGTGCAATTTTGCCACTTCTCGGTATTGAGATTGTCTATATGTCTAATGTCCGTTGTTGCATGGGGTGTTTCATAATACGCACCCTCTTCTTAAACCCCATGAAGTGCAGTTTTACCACTTTTCGGTATTGATGTCTAATGTCCGTTGTTGCATGGGGTGTTTTATAACACGCACCCTCTTCTTAAACCTAACCTAACCCATCGGTTCCTGCAGCATTGTTGTTTTTCTGTTAATTGTAACGCCGACCACGTTTTGGCCAAAATGATGATACCATATTCCAAACACGGTATATGTATACCTTCTTTGTCCTTGCAGGAGGATGTGTCTGTATCAAAGCCATTAATTTTAGATCAGTTAAGAAGGACAGGAAAAAAAATTAATAAAAAATAAATAAAAATTGCCCAGGGGAACGATAAACTTTATAAACCTCCCCACGCTATGATGAAGGGTCTTCAAATCAAATTTTTATAAAAAAGCATTGAAAATACATGTCCACATCTTTAGATACTTTTCCTTTTATATCGACATCTATTGCTCAATAACTTCATTAATAAGTAGTATAACACAACAAATTGAATAATTTCTGAAATGTGGATAATGACCACCATGTTGGGAAAATCCGACGTTAAGTAAATTTCATTCAAAAGTGGATAACAATCACGAAGTGGATAAACAAGCATGACAAGTATAACACATACCAATTGATACTGTTTCGCTAAGTATGGATAATACCAAGAATAAAGGGAAATTGTTAAATCTATCCCTTTTATGACTCACATTAGCCAGTAGGGGATAATCAAACAAACAAAGGATAACTCCAGCCGAATGAACCTTTTTCGTGCAATGCGAAACATAACTTCTATACTACTTGACGGGGGCGACATCTGCCGTAAATTGCAAAACTGTTTACCGAAGACACATCCAATAAGGGTGTCCCATCAGCGGCTACTTCATAAACTATCTATGCCACGTCAACCATCTAGAGACGATTCAAGGATTGAAACATAAAATTAAGGGGATACTGTCGCCATTTTGGCGTCCCAGGTAAAAATGTGTGTTTGGAATAAGATCAACAGAATGAACTGCCAAAGAGCCGCAGCAATTGATTATACGATATAGCTGGACAGAGCCCGCTCCGCTGCGCTTTCTCTCACGCCCTTATTTTATGTGATCCCTATACTGGCATGGTTTCAAATATTTCACCCAAATGTCGGTATCATATTGGTGCTCTACTCCCAAATTCCTTTCATTTGAGCATTATATTGCTATGGTCGGTAAATATGTCCGCTATGGGACATTTTTGGGGGTGAGGTGAACACCCATATATCAAATTCGTGCTTTAGTCTCAAATACCTTTCATTTGAGCCTACTATTGTCATTATTAGTTTATATTTTCATTTGGCGGACTTTGGAAGTGGCGCGCCCCCTCTAGATATCCCACCCTAAATTAGGATACAAATTTTTTGTTTTTTGAGTTATTATAAACAAACTTAATTTTAAATTGCCCCACCCATCTCCGAGATCTGGAGTTCTTGAAAATAAGGAAAGCGGGGAGTCCGCCCATTATAGTATGGATGTTGGATGACTTCATTCTCTAGGTTGTGGTCGTGGATTGGAGTACCCTAACGCTGGGCTACGAAAGTGGAAATCAGATTCATACTCTATTCCCTAAAACCACATTTGAGCTACATATTGCTATAGTCGGTAGACACGTGTATTTTAGAGGGAGTTTAGGTGAAGCGTCCCTTAAACACTTGATCATAAAACAGATATCAGATATGAGCCCCTTTTTGCCATAATCCACAAAAAAAGCCCAGTTTGATGGGTAGGGTGGAGTGGCCACCCACGCTTTTAGCCCTGAAAAATATCAGCATCATGCTCTAGGCTCAAATTTCTCTTATTTTAGATACAACTGCCATTGGTTTAGGGGGAGATTGTGGGGTGAGACGACTTCCAAACACTTTTTCACAAAAAAGGATATCAAATAGGTTGCCTACTATCAGATACCTATTATTTGTGGTCATAGTAGGCAAACAAGGTTTAGGGGCGGACCCTGAAATAATATCATCATCGTGCTAGAGCATGATTACGTTTGAGCCCCATAATGTCAAGCATTTTGAAGGTGGCGATCAAGATATTCAGGGCTAAGGGTCTCATTAGGATTTGCACTAATTTTTGTTGTTGTTGTTACACACATTCAAAATCATATTCCAAGGCACCACTTGGGATACCACATTTTTACAAGATCCGTATGTCCTTCCTGTGTCTATGCCAACTTGAGGGTATAAAGTGTACACTCCTACCCAAGGCCTGTTATTGCTGACCTCTTCTATACTGAACGGCCTTCATTTATTATTTTTAATTCCTTTTTTTTACCCATCCCTTCATTTGAATGCAATATGTTCTCCTCCTCTCCTACATGACAATTTGTGGTTGTTTTTATTGGGGGGAGAGGGTCGGTCTCTCCGACGCTAAGACCCAAAAGATAAATTTATTTAAGTCCTTTAATGTCGAGATCTACATGTCCTGCAGAACGGTAGGACGACTGGACGTGATCCAGATTCGTGAATCCTTATATCAACATTAGATTCGAACTCTACTTTCATAGACCTTTCTTTTAATTCACATATTATGCCGCTAGAACTACACGTCCTATTGAAGGGTATCTAGTGGGTGGGCCGGTCCCAGACTCTATTCCAAATATGTATACCAGATTCGTAGTCAACTCCCAAAGACCTTTCATTTGAAAGCCATTTCTTGACATTTGGACATTCATGCCCGTTTAAGGAGTTTTTGGATTGGGATTGGGGGATTTGATATCCATATTGTCCCAATTGGTAAATAAGCCCTGCTGGGGGGTTTAAATACCTTTCGTTTGATACTCATATTGCCCAAAGCGGTGAAATAATCCTGTTGGGATTGGGGGAACGCCCTAAACACTTTGGGCGAAATTTGTATACCAAATTTGTACTCTACTCTTAAATACCGTTCGTTTGATACCCATTTTGTCCCAATCGGTAAACATGTCCGTCCGGTGGGTTTTGGGATGGGGCGTCCCCCCACGTTATTTGACCCAAAATTTTATACCAATTTCGTGTTTTTGAGGTACCATAAGGTGGCGTACAAAATTTCGCTTGAATCGTTGCTCGCATCTCCGAGATCTGGCGTTTTTGAAAATTGAGGTAATGGGGAGGGTCCGCCTCCATTCGGATATCAAAAAATATAGTACTCTATTTTGACCGGGGATCCAAACTCTACCAATCTGTGAAAATTTCTTGAAAATCGGATCAGGCGTCTTTGAGTCTATACGGAACGGGCAAACAAACAAAAAATGTCCAACAATTTAATTTTTTATGTAATAGATGCGTGTTCTATTAGGAAAGTTCATCGCGTGCTTCTTTCATTTTACGAACAAGCTCAGTTTTGGCACAAAAGATACGTAAATAAGTAGAATTGTCGATTTTGGAGTGAAGATCAGCCAGAAGCATTGCGAGAGCTACCAATGCATCCAGAGAAATTCACAGTTTGTTGCGGTTTATGGGCTGATGGCATCATTGGACCGTACTTCTTCAAATATGATACGAATCGCAACGTAACTGTCAATGGTGAGCGCTACCGTGAGATGATATTCAACTTTTTTGTGCCCAAAATACAAGACCTTGACTTGCATGACATGTGGTTTTAACAAGTCAGTGCAACATGCAACACATCACGCGTAACAATGGGCTTATTGACAGGCGAGTTCGCCAAAAATTTTATTTCACGTTCGGATTCGGTCAGCTGGCCACCTAGATCGTGTGATTTATCGCTTTTAGACTATGGTTTGTGGGGATATGTTAACGTATTGAAAGACTACATTAAAACGTTTATTAGTGAGATACCGGCCGAAATGTTGGAAAGAGTATGCCAAAATTGGACTAAGCGAATGGATGATTTGAGGCATAGTCACGGTCAACTTTTGCATGAAATAATCTTCAAACATTAAATTATATGGACCGTACTATCGATTCAAAAAAGATTTTATGCATTTTTCCGAATTTTATGTGTTTTTTTTTTTTTTGAAAAATTTTCCTATAACTCTGAAATTGTCACCCGTTAGTAATCTTTTTTCAATATTTATGCTATATATCCCATGAGCTTTCATCAGAGTCACATCTTGGCTTAAAATATTAAAATTTTCGTCATTTTGCTTCTTTGTATAAATACTTCTCCACCCACTGTGCATCGGTAAGGACTTCCTAAAAAACCCCGTAAATAGTGGTTGGCAAGGTGTCTGAGCTAAAAACTTTTTAGAAAGCTCCAAGAGAGGGGGTGTGTTAAATGTGTCTGTGGTAAAGGCTTTTCGGAAAGCTCCAGCAGATGGGTTGTGTTAAATGTGTCTGTGATAAAGACTTCTAAAAGAGCTCCAGCAGATGGCGCTACATGAAATTTTTGCTATTTTTGTTCTTTTAAAGCGAGATAGTGCTGGCATCTAGTAACATTTTATAAATAAATGCGTATGAAAGCAAAAGTCTAGAAGAACTGTCAAATAAACCAACTATAAAGCTATTTTAAGTTTTGTGAATACGGATTAAAGCTTTTATAGTTCACAAGCAGACTGGTTGGTGGCGCCTGTGAGCAAAGATAGATGAGAGTTATCTAAGTACATGCCGCAAGCAGAATATTGCTGTCAGTGTCATGCTGTTTGCGTCGTTTGCATTTTTAAACATAGAATATTTTCTCCCGTGAAGGGATCTATAGCTTAATGCATGTATATAGGGGTTCGTACGTCTTAGCTTTAAATATGTGCATCTTTTTTCCTTTTCTTTGTTTTTTATTTCCATAAATTTGATTTTTTTAAATTCTTTCGGTAGATTTGAAAAAAAAAAAAAACAAAATTAGCGACATCTATAGGTCTGGTTAGGTTACGTAAAGTTGAAAAGAGGATGCCTATATTAATCTGCCCCATGCCGCTATGGACATACACCTGAGCCAGTAATCGGCTTGTCGTGCGCTCTAAATACTAAAAAAAAAGTTACCTCGAAAAGAAAATCTAAGTCAGGAATTCAGTGCTACTCACAAAATCCTTAATTGTTTTCAATACCACTCCCCTAAGTCGGTTCATGTCTGGTATTTTGTACCCACCTACGTGCTGGTATCTGTTAAACGCGAAAGCCGGGTAATGACAAAGGAAATACTCCAACGGCTCATCATCTTCCCCGTAGGCCCTACACATGCTATCACTTGCCGCACCGATTTTACATAAGTGAGCTCGTAGTCCTATATGTCCGGTTATGAAACCGAGACCTATACTGGCCTCCTTCTTACTTTCTTCCATTAATAACCTCGTTTTCTCACGATCTGAATACCCCCATAGAATTTTCGCCGTCCTACCGACCGTTTCGCTGTTCCACAATGTTGCATGCGCATTCGTCGCCCACTCCTTTAACTCGAACTGCGGCGACCCGAAAGGCTTCGGGTTAACCAAGTTTATTGGCGGCAGTCCTTTGGCCTTCACCGCCAAATCGTCTGCCCTTTTATTTCCCCTTACTCCGTTATGGCCCGGCATCCAAAAGGTGCGGATTGTGCCATCCTCACAGAAGGCGCTAATCTTCTTACACTGCAAGAATGTTTGCGACATTACCTTCCTGCTTGTTATTGCTCTTATGGCAATTTTACTGTCCGTAAAAATGTTCACACTCGACGTCCTCGCGTTAGCACCACACCACCTTACTCATTCCATGATCGCCCGGATCTCCGCCTGCAGGTCGACGACCTCGCGTTAGCACTACACCACCTCACGCATTCCATGATCGCCCGGATCTCCGCCTGCAGGTCCGTATTATGGTCAGGCAGTCTAAAACAGATCTCAGTCCCTGGATTCTCATTGCAAACCCCCAGGCCCACTCTACCTCTAGCTTTGATGCATCCGTATAACATGACCTTCCAGATGGCAATACTAGGGTTTCGTCAATCCAAGAATGGGCCGCTGGCAGCAGTGCGTCGCACTCGACCTCAAGGTTCATCTCAGGTATCCGATCGGAAACCTCTTCCCTACATTTCAAATACAAACAGCAAGTAGAATCAGTACCACACATGTTCGAAAATCCAATCGTAAAGCAGATCCTCCACTTGGGACCGATGATCAGATGGAATCCTACCGGATGCACTGTCAGCTCTTCTCTGTTGTGCTTCCTTGCCACTTTGGCGTAAGAGGCCGGCTCCTTATCATTCTCACCGACCATCTTCCCCTTCCGTGATGGCTGTGGCCACCTTTTGGAAGTCACAGTTCTCCATAAAGACTCAGGGGCCATGCGCGTTTCCTTCATTCTTGTTCCAACTTTGTCTACCTCTGCAGGACACTGTCTGCAGTCTTCATTGTGGGATGGTTGGTTTGGTTTCCCCAGAGAACTTGAAAGCGGGGAGTTATTTTTCTTCTTCAGCATTTTAGCAGTATTCTGCTCTTCGGGAGATCTGATTCTTTTTCCAGCTTCCGTAGAAGTGCTTTGAATGTCAGTTCTATCCCTTTTAGCATCCTTCACTTTTGCCCGATTGCATACTCACACGTACATACTCCTCTGTCTCCTTTGCCGTGCCGCGGATCACTTTCTCGGTCTGCTTGTGACCTTAGCACAAGCAGACCGTCATCCCGCTACCCTCATCTCTCGATTCGACTGCGATAACTGTTTCATTGACACCGTCGCTGTCGGAATCCCAGTCGGAAATACCACCTTTACTTAAAGGCTGGGGGCGAACTGTGGATTTCTCTGGTTTATCAGTGTCTTCCTCATTTGTTTGGCTGACGACTAGTTGTAGGCTTAAAGCATTACTCTCGGCTACAGGTGCCAAGGCATCCATACATATAGGAGGGGAGAACAACACTCTACGGTCTGACGCCACCACCGCAGCTGTTGGATCTTTGGAGACCATTTCTAGTCTACTGCAAAACGGCTTCTAAATTTTATCGTAATATGTAGTACCTATTCCGAGATACGGATATATTTTCTTTGGAGAGCAAAATAAAAAGACGGCTGCTCCACTCAAGGGCTACAATTACACAGGATAACCAACACACAGTAGGTTACCGTAGCGCAGAGATTAGCATGTCCGCCTATGACGCTGAACGCCTGGGTTCGAACCCTGGCGAGTCCATCAGAAAAAATTTTCAGCGGTGGTTTTCTCCTCTTAATGCTGGCATTATATGTGAGGTACTACTCCATGTAAAACTTCTCTCCAGGGGTGTCGCACTGCGGCACGCCGTTCGCACTCGTCTATAAAAAGGAGGCCCCTTATCATTGAGCTTAAACTTGAATCGGACTGCACTCATTGATATGTGAGAAGTTTGCCCCATGTTCTTTAGTGGAATGGTCAGGGGCAAAATTTGCATTTGCAACCAACACACAGGATAATGGGGTTAACGAACGTCAAAAATTGTTGCTGATGTTTGTGCCAGGAACCCAGGCGGATGTGCTAACCTTTGCGCTGCTGTGGTCTCCCCTCAGATATCTGATCGGAAACCTCTACCAGGTTTCCTATCGTAGCCTCAATTACACCGCGATGGTATGAGCTGCTCCCATCCTCAATCCATTCTCCCATCGCCATAAGTCTCATAGCCGCATTGGCTGCCTCACACGTAATCTGTATGTCAATGTGTCGGATATCTAGAAAAGTCTCCAGTGCCCTAGTGGACGTGGTCCTCATCGCTCCGCCTATGCCAAGAAAACATGTTTTCTGATCCCGTTGTATGGTTCTTATGCTGCACTTTTTCTCCAAAGCAATTCCACCTAACTCCTGAGGAGTAAGTAAGTATTGGTCTAATCACGCTCCTGTAGAGCCAGAGGACTATCCTAGCGAGAGACGAATGGATGGCGGATGGTGTACTTGAGGAGGATGAGGCCTCGATCTACACAGATGGCTCCAAGATGGAGTCAGGGATTGGATTGGGGGTCTACTCTAATGTACTCAATATCAGTATAGTCTCTGAGAGCGCCGGACGAGTGTATGATTTTTCAGGCAGAGGTCTGTGCCATTTCAGTAGCCGCAAGAGAAATTCTGGCAAGAGGCCTTCCGCCCTCGAAACTCAGAATTTATGTGGACTGTATGGCGGCGCTTAAGGCCTTGGGGTCGAGGATAGTGAGGTCGAGATGCATGGCGGACCGTTTGGAATCCCTGGATAGGCTCCGGGCCCACGATGTGATGCTGACATGGGTTCCTGGACATGAGGGGTTTTCAGGAAATGAGAGGGCGTACGAGTGGGCCATAAGGTGTTCGTCTGCCCCGGGCGGACCAGTCATCGGTCTTGCCTACGCACCATTTGTGGAGCTACTGAACACAGTAGAGGAGGGGCGCCATCGGCGGCGAGGTGGGACGCGGTGGATGGTTGCCGGACTGCAAAGGCGCTTTGGCCGGCCATCAACCGAAATGGGGCGAGGGAATTGCTGGCGTTCGGAAAGAGGTCGATGAGTACTTTGACAGGGGTCATAACTGGACGCCGTGCCTAAGGCCGCATGGAGGCACGCTTGGGGATACCGCACAATGACTTCTGTAGGAGTTGCCTCGATGAGGATGAGGAGGAGACTATTGAGCACTTGCTTTGTTCCTGTAGGCTCTCCATTCTGGGAAGCCGTTTCTTCAATGATCTGGGTGAACTTGCGAATGTACCTCTGGTATCTCTCCTGAGATTTGTTAAGGGAACAGGATGGTTCCGAAGTGGGGGTGACAGAGTTCCAGCTTTGGTAGGTCCATGCTTGCGTAGCGAAGGGCGGTTCTTTACCTCCCGCTCGCATTTTCTCCACTCCTCGAGTCTTTTTGTCTTTGTGTTTTTATTTTTATTCGTGTATAACCTCTAGTACGAGGTCTCTCATTTTCCTGTTTTCTTCCCTTTCTCTCTCTAGGGTACCACAATAGGCCAAACTGGCCTCCGAAAGAACTCACCTTTGGTGGGCGACCCATTCAACCTAACCTAACCTAACCTAACTACGATATAGAAGTTACATAGATTTCTGCAAGGATGGCTCCAAACTAGACGACCAGGTGGCTTTTGGACCACCTGGTCGTCTAGTCATATCGTAAAGGTTACCCGACCACTGCAGTGTGTATCAAGCAGAGATCCTTGCAATTGAGGAAATGGTGGTGGTGGAATGGCTAAGATATAATGTCGTAGCGACAATCCCTGGAGAACGTATTTCCGAACACAAAAACCGCCCTAGACTATCGCAGATCTCTCATTGAGATGGCTGAACAGTTCAAAATTCACCTGTTCTGGGTGCCGGGCCACAGAGATATGCCATGGAATTGTAAAGCGGACAAGCTTGCCAGACTAGGTAGTACCCTACACATTCCAGGGTTACTGGAATCTGTGGGTCTGCCTCTAGCGGCATGTTAGCTTAGTTTTCAGAACCAGGCCCGAAGAACAACGAATGATAGGTGGTGACAAAGAGGGGACTGTGAGCATTCCTATGTGGCCTCATCTAGACTTGAAGAGCTTTGCTGTCATTGGCTTCAACAGACGTCTCAGTTATTGTGTCCGTCGTGGCAGGTCTAGTTTTGCAGAAGCTATGAGGACATGGAGGATGAAGAAGAGACTATAGAACACCTTCTGTGTGTGTGTCCCGCACTATCAGTCAGAAGGAGTTCCACTTTAGGTTCTCATTTCTTTGAATACCTGTCTGATGTAGCGGATGTGAACATTTGCAATTTGCAAGTCACTGGGCTTTTAAAAGCGATCTTGATGGTTCAACGGTAGAAACTAGGTGGCATCTTCCTTCTTCTGTTCCCGTGGTATCATGGACGAAAACGTGTACGTGACTTTGTCTGTGTTTGGGGCGGACCCTCCCCCTTAACCCAAAAGTACTACCAACAAATATAAGCGGACAATATGGGATTCAAATGAAAGGTATTCAAGAGTAGAGTACAAATTTCATAATAAAGGTTGGGTCCAAATACCTGGGGAGCCACCCCAGCCCCATAACCCCTTCAAATAGTTTTACTTAACGATCATGACAATATGGGACTCAAATGAAAGGTATTCGGGAGAAGATTCCGAATATTGTCATGAAGCAGGAATAGCTTTTATAATTTATTGATAACGGAAGGGGACGGACCCTCCACCGTTACCCCAAAAACACCACCCAAAATCAAAAGAGGACCGATAAGGACAATATGCGTATCAAATGAAAAGTATGCGGTAGTAGGTAACGAATCTGGCATACGAATTCATGTCGACTAATATGGGGTCAATCCACCCCCACAAAAACGTCCAAAATGGGCACATTAGCCAATCACGGATATATGGGACTCGTTTGTTTGTTCCGTATAGACTGAAAACCGGCAAAAACCGATTTTCTCGAAATTGTCGCATATTGTATAAGTTGGTCTGGAAGGAAACATAGGCTATATATAATTTTTCGCTATCGGAGGGGGGACGGACCCTCCCCCTTATGAAAAAAACACAACCCAAACAATATAGGTATCAAATGAAAGGTATTGGAGGGTAGAATACGAATATGGTATTAAAATTTGAGTGTAAGTACCCATCTGGCCGCCCCAACGGCAAAACTCCCCCAAACAGACATATTGGACGTTCATTTGAAAATGGGGCTCAAATGAAAGGTATTCGGGAGTAGAGTACGAATCTGGCATGCAAAATCTGATTGAAATAAAACGAAAACGCCCCAAATGGGCATATTAACCAATTATGAGCATATGGGACTAGGTTTGTTCCGGCCAAACCGATTTTGTTCAAATTTTTACAGATTGTGTAGGCTTTTGTAGAAGGAAACATAGGTTATATATTTTTTTTTTTTATATCGGATAAGGTGTTGACCCCACCCCATACCCCAAAACCACCACCCAAAATCAAAAGTTGGCCGGTAGGTACACTATGGGTATCAAATGAAAGCTATTAGAGAAAACGAATATCGTATTAACATTTTGGGTCCATGTACCCAGCGGGCCGTCTCAAGCCCAAAACCCATCTGAACAGATATATTCGACGTTCATGTCAATATGAGATTTAAAAAATAAAAATATTCGGCAGCAGATTACAAATATGGTGTAGAAAATTAGGTCCAAGTAATGGGAGGTCGTCACATCCGCAAATACCTCCAAATAGGCACATTAGCGGACTGTGGCAATATGGAGCTCAAATCAACGGTATTAAGGAGTAAATAATGAATTTAATAACTATTTTCAGACCAAAGCGCTGGTGGGTGCCCCATCACCAAAACACCCTTCAAATGGCTATATGGGGCTCCAACTAAAGGGATTTGGGAGTGAAGCACAAATTTAATATCGATATTTGAGTCGAAATGTCTGAGGTGCCATTCCTTCCCTAAAAAGCACTTCGCATTGTATTAATTTTCAAAAAACAAGATATCGGAGATTTATAATGCGATTCGTTCGAAGTTTTTTTTTGCACTCTTACAGCGACCTAAAACAAAACATGGTTTCTATTTTTAAGGCCGGGAGACTTGGGGGCCACCCAAAACCCGGCACATCGATATATAGACCAATCACGACAATATATGGCACAAAGGAAAGATGCTTGAGAGAAAAAAAGGGATATCCAATTGAAGAGCTATGTGTTTGGGGGTCGACCCAGCCTAACATATTTACTGACTATGTAACTTCTATCTATTTGGAAGTAAAGTACGAAATTGATACTCATTTTTGGCACAATGTCCATGGGGTCCACTCCACGCTCAAACAGAACTATTTTCAGCGTCATAGGCGGACATGGGCTACAGTGGCACGAATTCGATATCCACATTCAGGGCTAAGTGTCCCCAACCTAAAAAGACATTAAGGAGTTAAAGAAGGCGCAGCGGAGCGTGTCCGGTTCCGACTTAAGCGAAATTTTGTATGTTCGCTTATGGTAACCCAGACACACAAAGTTGGTGTAAAACTTTGGGGTCAAATATTCGTGGGTGATGCCCTACCCCAAAACTCACCCAAACGGACGTGTTTACCGATTGCTGCAATATGGATATGGAGGCCACCGTAGCGCAGAGGTTAGCATGTCCGCCCATGACGCTGAACGCCTGGGTTCGAATCCTGGCGAGACCATCAGAAAAATTTTCAGCGGTGGTTTATCCCTCCTAATGCTGGCAACATTTCTGACATACTTTGCCATGTAAAAATTTCTTCCCAAAGAGGTGTCGCTCTGCGGGACGCCGTTCGGACTTGGCTATAAAAAGGAGGCCCCTTATCATTAAGCTTGAAACTTGAATCGGACTGCAGTCATTGAGATGTGAGAAGTTTGCCCTTGTTCCTTAGTGGAATGTTCATGGGCAAAATTTGCATTTTGAATTTGCATTTTTGCAATATGGATATCAAATGAAAGGCAGTTAAGGCTAGATTATGAACCTAGTGCAACAATTCGATCTCAGGTGTAGAGGGGTCACGCACCATCTGCAAAAACCTTACAAAAATTACATATTTACCTATTGCGGCAAGATGGGTGTCGATTGAAAGGTAAAGGGTGATTTTTTTGAGGTTAGGATTTTCATGCATTAGTATTTGACAGATCACGTGGGATTTCAGACATGGTGTCAAAGAGAAAGATGCTCAGTATGCTTTGACATTTCATCATGAATAGACTTACTAACGAGCAACGCTTGCAAATCATTGAATTTTATTACCAAAATCAGTGTTCGGTTCGAAATGTGTTCATTCACCGTTCAGCGATGAGGCTCATTTCTGGTTGAATGGCTACGTAAATAAGCAAAATTGCCGCATTTGGAGTGAAGAGCAACCAGAAGCCGTTCAAGAACTGCCCATGCATCCCGAAAAATGCACTGTTTGGTGTGGTTTGTACGCTGGTGGAATCATTGGACCGTATTTTTTCAAAGATGCTGTTGGACGCAACGTTACGGTGAATGAACACATTTCGAACCGAACACTGATTTTGGTAATAAAATTCAATGATTTGCAAGCGTTGCTCGTTAGTAAGTCTATTCATGATGAAATGTCAAAGCATACTGAGCATCTTTCTCTTTGACACCATGTCTGAAATCCCACGTGATCTGTCAAATACTAATGCATGAAAATCCTAACCTCAAAAAAATCACCCTTTATAACGATCGACTCAGAATCACTTTCGATTTGCCTATGTCCGTCTGTCTGTCTGTCCGTCTGTCCATGTTAATTTGTGTACAAATTACAGGTCGCAATTTTCATTCGATCGTCTTCCAATTTAGTATGGGAATGTTTTTCGGCCTAGAGACGAAGCCTATTAAAATTGGAAAAATCGGTTCAGATTTGGATATAGCTCCCATATATATGTTCGTCCGATTTGCAGTAATGCAGCAATAAAATAGTCATTTGTTAACCGATTCTCTGGAAATTTGGAAGGAAGGATTTTCTTATGACTCTCGATATTACTGGTGAATTTCATACAAATCGGTTCAGATTTGGATATATCTCCCATATATATGTTCGTCCGATTTGCAGTAATGCAGCAATAAAATGGTCATTTGTTAACCGATTCTCTCGAAATTTGGAAGGAAGAATTTTCTTATGAATCTCGATATTACTAGTGAATTTTATAGAAATCGGTTCAGATTTGGATATAGCTCCCATATATATTTTCGTCCGATTTGCAGTAATGTAGCAATAAAATGGTCATTTGTTAACCGATTCTCTCGAAATTCGGCAGGAAAAATTTTTTTATGACTCTCGATATTAGTGGTGAATTTTATAGAAATCGGTTCAGATTTGGATATATCTCCCATATATATGTTCGTCCGATTTGCAGTAATACAGCAATAAAATGGTAATTTGTAAGCCGATTCTCTCGAAATTTGGAAGGAAGTATTTTCTTACGACTCTCGATATTAGTGGTGAATTTTATAGAAATCGGTTCAGGTTTGGATATATCTCCCATATATATGTTCGTCCGATTTGCAGTAATGCAGCAATAAAATGGTAATTTGTTAACCGATTCTCTCGAAATTTCGAAGGGAGGATTTCCTTATGACTCTCCATATTAGTGGTGAATGTCATGGAAATCGGTTCAGATTTGGATATAGCTCCCATATATATGTTCGCCTGATTTGCAGTAATAATGCAATAAAATAGTCATTTGTACGCCGATTCTCTTGAAATTTGGCAGGAAGTATTTTCTTACGACTCTCGATATTAATGTTGAATTTCATGGAAATCGGTTCAGATTTGGATATAGCTCCCATTTATATGTTCGTCCGATTTGCAGTAATGCAGCAATAAAATGGTCATTTGTTAACCGATTCTCTCGAAATTTGGAAGGAAGGATTTTCTTATGAATATCGATATCAGTTGTGAATTCCATAGAAATCGGTTCAGATTTGGATATAGCTCCCACATGTATGTTCGTCCGATTTGCAGTAATGCAGCAATAAAATGGTAATTTGTTAACCGATTGATTCTCTCGAAATTTGGCAGGAGGGATTTTTTTATAACCTTCGATATTACTGTTGAATTTCATGGAAATCGGTTCAGATTTGGATATATCTCCCATATATATGTTCGTCCGATTTGCAGTAATACAGCAATAAAATGGTCACTTATAAACCGATTCTCTCGAAATTTGACAGGAGGGATTTTCTTATAACCTTCGATATTACTGGTGAATTTTATGAAAATTGGTTTAGATTTGGATATAGCTTCCATATATATGATCGTCCGATTTGCAGTAATACAGCAATAAAATGGTTACTTATAAACCGATTCTCTCAAAATTTGGCAGGAAGGATTTTCTTATAACCTTCGATATTACTGGTGAATTTCATTGAAATCGGTTCAGATTTGGATATAGCTCCCATATATATGTTCGTCCGATTTGCAGTAATACTGCAATAAAATGGTCATTTGTTAACCGATTCTCTCGAAATTTGGCAGGCAGAATTTTATTATAACCTTTGATATTGCTGGTGAATTTCATAGAAATCGGTTCTGATTTGGATATAGCTCCCATATATATGTTCGTCCGATTTGCAGAAATACAGCAACAAAATGGTCATTTGTAAACCGATTCTCTTGAAATTTGGCAGGAAGTATTTTCTTACGACTCTCGATATTAATGGTAAATTTCATAGAAATCGGTTCAGATTTGGATATAGCTCCCATTTATATGTTCGTCCGATTTGCAGAAATACAGCAACAAAATGGTCATTTGTAAACCGATTCTCTCGAAATTTGGCAGGAAGTATTTTCCTATGACTCTCCATATTACTGGTGAATTTCATGGAAATCGGTTCAGATTTGGATATATCTCCCATATATATGTTCGTCCGATTTGCAGTAATGCAGCAATAAAATGGTCATTTGTTAACCGATTCTCTCGAAATTTGGCAGGCAGAATTTTCTTAAGACTCTCAATATTACTGGTGAATTTCATGGAAATCGGTTTAGATTTGGATATAGCTCCCATTTATATGTTCGTCCGATTTGCAGTAATGTAGCAATTAAATGGTCGTTTGATAACCGATTCTCTTGAAATTTGGCAGGAAGTATTTTCTTACGACTCTCGATATTACTGGTGAATTTCATAGAAATCGGTTCAGATTTGGATATAGCTCCCATATATATTTTCGTCCGATTTTTAGTAATACAGCAATAAAATGGTAATTTTTTAACCGATTCTCTTGAAATTTAGAGGGAAGTATTTTCTTACGATTCTCGATATTAGTGGTGAATTTTATAGAAATTGGTTCATATTTGGATATAGCTCTCATATATATAAATCGCCCAATTTTCACTCCTAGACCCACTGCAAGCGCATTTATTGACAAATCTTCCCAAAAGTTTGTACAACGCTGTCCTCGACGACTTCCATAATATCCATACAGTTTGATCGAAATCGGTTCAGATATAGCTCCCATCTATATGTTCGTCACATTTTGGGTAATTTTTTGTCATTTGTCAACCGTAGTTATTACATTTTGAATATATTTGCTTTGCTCGAAATTTGATCCACCGCGGTCCATCAAAATTGGTTCAGGGTATTATAGATATAGGTGTAGGGTATTATAAAGTCGGCACCGCCCTACTTTCGCCTTTCCTTACCGGTTTTTGTATATGTCCGTTATTCTTGCACTTTTATATCCAAGTGAGCTAGGATTTGACCAAATTTTCGAAAACTTTTTACTTATTATTGCATACCTCATTCTTTAAATTATTGTATTATTTGATGGCACTCGTACTGCCTTGTCGTTGAAATTGTCAACTTCATTTTGTTCTATGTAAATCGTTAACGATAAGGTCTTGTTAATGTACATACGTCCCAATAGAACTCTCGTCATGTGATGGTGTTACATTTAGTTATTATACCCATAACCATAGGAATGGGCGGTATCTTGACTTAGTCATTGCGTTTGCAACACATCAAAATATGAATTTCCAATCCAACAAAGTACTGATCGTCGTAAAATTCTAAAGCGATGAAACGACTCTGTCCGTCTGTGTGTCGATCTGTTGTAATCTTGCTATAGCCTTCACAAATTGTTATTAAGCTGAAACCAAGCACAGATCCGTTTTTTTCCAATCGCAGGATAAGTTCTTGAAAGGGCTTAATATTTGGATATAGCTGCCATACAGACTGATCAGCCGATTAAGGGCCTTGAGCTCATTAAAGGAGCATTTTTTTGAAATTTCAAACTGGGTCTTGTATGAGGTTTCTCGGCTGCTAAATTATATATAATCCAAGGTGGTGGGTATCCACAGTTCGGCACTGCCCTTTTTACTTGTTTTTCTTTCACACTTTTCTATGCTTGAAGAGATTAATTAAGTTAGGCGTGGAAAAACACCATGCTAATATTTTCCTGTCGCTTTAGTAAATATGATTAATGACTTTTGAGTTATATCATGCAAATAGATGTATAGACAATGATAAAAGTTAAGATAAGGTATAAATGAAAAAGTTTTTAAGGTGATTTTGGATTTTTAATCAGCAAGAATGCGTTAATTTCGGCATAGGCGAATCTTGTATACACACCACCATGGGTAACTTTTCTTCTTCTTATATATAAAAATCAATTTGTGTTTGTTTGTGTATTCCATGTAGACTCAGAAATGGCAAAACCGATGTTCTTGAAATTTTCGCTGATGGTGCATAATGATGCCGTGGTGAGAATGGGGTGCTACATTTTTTGATATCTGAAGGGGGGCTGACCCTTCCTTTACCCTAATTTTCAGAAACGCCAGATCTCCGCGATGGATGGTGCGATTTAAACGAAATGTTGTGTGCTCTCATATAGTACCCTTAAAATAAAAAAATTGGTATCCAAATTTCGGATAGGGTACCTAGGGGGGCCGCCCCACCCTGAAATCTACCAAACATATATTTACATCAATCACGACAATATGGGACTCAAATGAAAGGTAATTAGGATAAGAAAACGTATATGATATGCAATTGTCGGATCAAGTGTTAGGGGGACCACCCCAAGCCCCAAAACACCCCTAAATCGGACATATTTACCGAACATGGCAATATGAGACTCAAATGAAAGGTATTTGCGAGTAGAATACGAATCTAATAACCAAATGTAGGGCCAAGTTTCTGGGGGTCCACCCCTTCCCTAAAATATCCCCAAGCAGGACTTATTTACTGACCATGGCAAATGGGATTTAAATAAAAGGTATTTAAGTATAGAATGCGAATCTGATTTCCAAATATGGGACCAAATGTTTGGGGGGCCGCCTCTCTCAAAAAACATCCCCCCAAGGGAACAAATTTACGAGCATATCAATATGGGGCTCAAATGAAAGGTCTGTGGGATTAAAGCACGAATGTGATATTAATATTCATGAAAAGTGTCCATGGGACCACCCCACCCCCACAACACCACCCAAATAGGAAGTATTGGCTGACTATTGCAATATGAGGCTCAAATAAGAGGGTTTTTAGAGTAGAAAACGAATCCGATATATATTTTCAAGGCCAACTCACTGAGTGGCCGCCCATCCCCCAAAACACCGCCCAAGTCGTTCATGTTTGCCGACTATGGAAATATGGGACTCAAATTAAAAGTATTTGGGAGTAGACCACGTATCTGATATCAACATTAATTACCAACTGTCTACAGGGCGTCCCACCACCATAACAACCCCCAAATAGGACGAATTTGCTCACCAAGACAATTTGGGTCTTAAAGAGAGTGTAACTAAATATTCATAGTTTTTAGGGCCAATACCCCAAACCAGATATATTTGCTGACTTTTGCAATATGGAGTTTAAAGGAGATTAGAAAACGAATTAAATATCCAATTTTGAGGCCAATGGCAATATGGGGTTCAAATATATGATATATAGTTATATGAGAATAGAGCACGTTGCTGATATATTTTCCGGGCTTAGTGTTTGGGGACCACCCCAATCCCCAAAGCACCCCTAAATCGGGCATATTTACCAACCATGTCAAGCGATATACTGTTTTCGTAGCATGGTATTTCACTAAAAGCTCTTAAGTTGTCGAAAATAAATATTCCAAGGAAAATTTTGTTCCATATAAAGTAAAAGAAGGAGCTGCAGAGCGGGCACGGGTCAGCTAGTCTAGTATTTAACAAGTAAAAGCGTGCTAAGTTCGGCTGGGCCGAATCTTGGGAACCCCCAAGATGGTGGGTTCCCAAGATTGTGCTAAAAATGTATACAAAATAAATTTAGTTGTAGGGCATAATTTTATTCTACATACCCAACTTTGATCAAACCAACAAAAATTAAAGCTTCTAGGAACCGTCCAAGGATGATTGAGAGACCATTTTACATGGGAGCTATATCAGGATATAGACTGATATTGTCCGTATTTGGCATAGTTGTTGGAAGTCGTAACAGAACATCGCATGCAAAATTTCAGCCTAACCGGACAAAAATGGCCGCTTGTAAGGGCTCAAGGAGTCAAATCGGGAGATCGGTTTATATGGGAGCTATATCAGGTTATAGACCGGTCTGGACCGCACTTGGCACAGATGTTGGAAGTTATAAGAGACCGCTATAGAAAATTTCAGCCAAATCAGACAAAAATTGCGGCTTCCAGGGGCTTAATTAGGTAAATCGGGAGATCGATTTATATGGGAGCTATATCAGGTTATAGACCGATTTAGACCATAATAGGCACAGTGTTTGGAAGTCATAAGAGAAGACTATGTGCAAATTTCAGCCAAATCATACAAAAATTGCGGCTTCCAGAGACTCAAGAAATTAAGTTGGGAGATCGGTTTACATGGGAGCTATATCAGGTTATAGACCGATTTAAACCGTACTAGGCACATATGTTGGAAGTTATAAGAGAACGCTAAAAGCAAAATTTCAGGCAAATCAGACAAAAATTGGGGCTTCCCTGGGCTTGAGAAAGTAAATTAGGAGATCGGTTTATATGAGAGCTATATCATGTTATAGACCGATTTAGACCACAATAGGCACAGTGTTTGGAAGTCATAAGAGAAGACTATGTGCAAAATTTCAGCCAAATCATACAAAAATTGCGTCTTCCAGAGACTCAAGAAATTAAGTTGGGAGATAGGTTTACATGGGAGCTATATCAGGTTATAGACCGATTTGGACCGTACTAGGCACAGATGTTGGAAGTTATAAGAGAACGCTAAAAGCAAATTTTCAGCCAAATCAGACAAAAATTGCTTCCAGGCTTCCAGGGGCTCAAGTAGGTAAATCGGGAGATCGGTTTATATGGGAGCTATATCAGGTTATAGACCAAAAAACAAAATTGGTATTAAATTTTGGGGTCAAAAAACCTGGGGGACGCCCCCTTCCAAAACCCACCCGAAAGAATATGTTTACCGATTGGTACAATATGGGTATCAAATGAAAGGTATTAAATTGTAGAGCACGAACTTGGCATAAAAATGTCACACTTATTGTCGGGGTGTTCCCCACCCCCAAAACACCACCCAACAGGACACTTACCGCTTTGGGCAATATGGGTATCAAATGAAAGGTATAAAGGAGAGGAGTACGAACTTGGCATAAAAATGTCAACTTAAGTGTCGGGGCGTTCCCACCCCCAAAAACACCACCAAACAGGACACTTTTACCGCTTTGAGCAGTATGGGCATCAAATTGGAAGCTAATTAAAAGTATAGTAAAAAACTGACATAAAAATGTATTCCCTGGTATCTGAGGGGCCCCCCAAGATGTCAGGAGTTGGTCCCGCTTATTTATGTTGGTACTACCACACGAAATGTGGTGAGAGTTCGTATCATACCCTATTAGTACCTCATTTCCTGTCTGTTTTGCTTTCCTCATCAGTCGTTGCAGCTCCGATGTGGGTGGCGGTGTCGGAGAGTCGGAAGGTAGATAAAGTGATGCCAGGTGTGCCCCACCGTCTCCCTATCTCATCACTGTTGCAACCGTCGTTAACAACTCTGGGGAAAATACATAACTAAAATTTGTATGACACATAATTCAGGTCCTTGGCCGAGTACCCGAGTATAGAATAATTAGTAGTTGATGTGGTTTAGTCCAGAATCTTTATTCTGGGTCGTTCATGGCCCCTGAATTAAGGCAACATGAATCTTGCTCTTGCTGATTTTCTGCATCCAATCGTGTGTAGGTATCTCGCTCCGGTGGAGGTTGTTCTGGATAACCTTAATCATTGGTCCTCCAGTATATGGGCTTCGTGGGAGTAAGTGATGATCGCCCACTCCCTGCTCATTTGGCTGCATTGACTTTCCTGCCACTGAACTGCCTGATTTTCTGTGTTAGATACCTTGCCTATCCTAGTCTTCCGAATATTTATAAAGTCGGTAATGGTTTCATCGTTGGGTTCCTCTTCGTTAGGCTGTATTGAGTTTCCCGTCCCTGCACTGCCTGATGTTTCAATATAAGGATCTATACCTATACTAGTCATCCGAATCTTGAGAAAGTCGGTAATGGTTCCATCGTCGGATCCCTGTTCGTTAGGCTGCATTGAGATTCCTGTCGCCGCACTGCCTTATATTTCTATATAAGGATCTTTACCTATACTAGTCTTCCGAATCTTGAGAAAGTCGGCTCTCTATTCGTTAGGCTGTGTTGGGTCTCTCACCCCTGCACTGCCTGATGTTTCAATACCAGGATCTTTGCCTATCATAGTCTTCCAAATCTTAAGTAAATGGGCTTCTTGGAAGTAGGTGATGGTTCTGTCGTCGGCTACCAGTCCCTTAGGCTGCAATGACTTTCCTGTTACTGCACTGCCTGATGTTTCGCTATTTGATTCCTTACCTATCCCAGTCTGCCGAATCCTGAAAAAGTCAATGATGGGTCCGTCGTCGGGTTCTGCTTCTTGGGAGTAGGTGATGGTTTCATCGTCGGGTCCCTCTCCCTTAGGCTGCATTGACTTTCCTGTCACTGCACTGCCTGGTGTTTCCGTATTTGATTCCTTGCCTATCCTAATCTGCCGAATCTTAAAAGAGAAGGCGATGATGGGTCCATCGTCGGGTCCCTGCTTCTTAGGAGTAGGCGATGGTTCTATCGTCGGCTACCAGTCCCTTAGGCGGCATTGACTTTCCTGTTACTGCACTACCTGATGTTTCGCTATTTGATTCCTTACCTATCCTAGTCTGCCGAAACTTGAAAAAGTCAATGATGGGTCCGTCGTCGGGTCCCCGTTAGGCTGTGTTGGGTCTCTCGCCCCTACACTGCCTGATGTTTTAGTATTAGGATCTTTGCTTATCCTAGTCTTCCCAATATTGAGAGAGATGGTGATTGCCTCGTCGTCGGCCAACTGTTCGTTGGGCATTATTCAGTGTCCTGCCCCAGTATGAGGATATTTGCCTACCTACCTACAACCTTGAAAAAGACGGCATTCGTCTCGTATTACGCCATGCCTTTAGTCTAAACCAAACTTGCTAACAAGACTTGATCAATACCCACCACAAGAAGAGTTTCTTCCTCCTTCTCCTCCATGTGGAAGACCTCCAATTACTCCGAGGCCAACTCTGGGTGTGGCTTGTTTAAGATTTCCATAGTGTTTTCCATCGTGAATTTTCCGTCCTCATCCTTGATAAAGAATGTCGCCTTTGTGAGCTGGTGGTTGTTGATATTTCTCACAGGGTCAAGCTTGGCGCCCACAGGGAGTGTGGAGCACAACGAGCTTTTTGATGGTATCAATACATTTCGCTGACGCAAAGTGAAGCGTTAAGATGTCCCGTCTGTACTTGACGCTCGTAATCTGTATGGGTGGATCCTCTACAGAGTTTCACACATGGTCGAAAATCCGCTCGTTAACCAGATCCACCACTTGGGACCTTTGATCTGGAGGAATAGTACCGGATGTGCTGCCGATAACGACGACTGCTTAAGTAATCTCATCTCTTTTGTGCTTCTTTGCTACTCTGGCGTAGGAGGGCGAAAATCCGCCCGTTAACCAGACCCTCCACTTGGGACCGATGGTCTGGTAGAATAGTACCGAATGCGCTGCCGATAACGATGACTGCATAAGTCATCTCATATTTGTTGTGCTTCTTTGCTACTCTGGCGTAAGAGGGTGGCTCCTTACCTTTTCAGCTACCATCTTCCCCTTCCGTGATGGCTGCGTCATCATTTTTGAAGTCACATACCTCCAAGAAGACTCAGGAGTCCTGCGCGCTTCCTTCGTTCCTGTTCCGACTTTGCCTTCCTCCGCAGTACACTGTCTGGAATCTCCATTGTGGGAGGGATGGACTCTGGTCTTCCCTGAGTACTTGAAAGTTCGGAGCTCTTTCGTCTTAAGCGTCTTAGCAGTGTTATGCTCTTCGGGAGATCTGATTCTCGTCCCAGCTTCCGTCGAAGAGCTTGGGATGTCAGTTCTACTATTCCTTCCAGCATCCTGGACTTTCGCCCCATTGCGCTGCCGGTGCATACTCCTCGGTCTCCTTCGTTGTGCCCCGAATTGCTTTCTAGGTCTTCTTGTGAGTGTAGCAGAGCCAACGATCACTTCTGCCGTCATCCAGCTGTTCTCATCTCTCGATTCGGCTTTGATGAATGTTTCCAGAATCTGAATCGGAAACAATACCTTTACTTAAAGACAGGTGACGAACTGTACATCCCCTTTGTTTATCCGTCTCTTCCCTGTTTGTTAGTCTGACGACTGGTAGTGCGATATATTGCGTTGCCCAAAAAGTAATTGCGGATTTTTCATTTAGTCGGCGTTGACAAATTTTTTCACAGCTTGTGACTCTGTAATTGCATTCTTTCTTCTGTCAGTTATCAGCTGTTACTTCTAGCTTGCTTTAGTGTACAAAATTAAAGATTGAAGTTCATTCTAAGTTTTAATAAAAATGCATTTACTTTCTTTTAAAGAATCCGCAATTACTTTTTGGGCAACCCAATAGTTTTTATATATATTTTCGTCCGATTTTGAGTAATGTTGCAATAATTCGTTCATTTGTAAACCGATCCTTACAAGGTTTCTCTTATGACTTTTCTGATCACTGGTACATTTCATAGAAATCTGTTCAGTTTAAGATATAGCTCCCATATGTATCTCTCGATTTTCACTTTTCGCCCTTTGCTAAAGCATTTATCAACCGATCTTCTCCATATTTTCCACTACGATTTTTTCGATAACTCCCACAATATATCCGGATGCTGATACAAATTCTACATATCAAATTAAAGCAAATTTTAATTTCGGCGAATTGGCCCGCATATCCAATGTGGTGTAGGGTATCAAAATCTCGGTTTGGTCCGACTTTAGCCTGTCTTAACTTGTTTTACGAGTTGCTCTTTTCGGTTCTATCCCATTGTGCGATGATGGAGGGTATGTAAAATTTGGCCCAGCCGTACATAACGCATTTTTACTTTTTCCTTTTTGTTATTGCGCTGTCTGTTTGCATGTCTCATTTGCGTAGTTACGCCTCATTAATCAAGGGATTCAAGAAATCTAATCCTATGAAAGTTGAAGTTTTCACCTTCTCGCATTTCTATGCTTCTATTAGGACACAAGTGGCGTGGGCAGTTAAATGTTCTTAACTATATTTGCAGCACATGTTGGTGACAATGCCCAGACAATCATTTTAATGGAGTCATTAACATTAACGAAGTTCTTAATGAACATGTCAAAAGCACTAAGCTGTAGAAATATGAGATATTTGTCAAATATTACCGTATTACATAGATGACTAGTGAATGGAATTCCTGCAAATATTTGGCTTTTTTTTCGAATAAAGTGTGTATGTGGATTATTGAGACCGTATTTAGTGAGCTGCAAGTGTTTTCTTTTTCTCAGTAAATTCTCGTATGTGGGAGCAACAAACTACACTCATAGAAAACAGTCTGCTGAAAATAGCAATCACCGTCTGCTGACTTTTGGTAGTTAATTTTGCTGCTATTACAGCAGTAGTTCTGCTGTTATAGCTAAATATTTGCTGAAAATGATAGTTGATTTAATTTATGATGGAGTTGCTAGGAAGGGAGTAAACAAAATAAATACAATAAAAAACAAGTAAAAGCGTGCTAAGTTCGGCCGGGCCGAATCTTATATACCCTCCACCATCGATCGCATTTGTCGAGTTCTTTTCCCGGCATCTCTTCTTAGGCAAAAAAGGATATAAGAAAAGAGTTGCTCTGCTATTAAAACGATATCAAGATATGGTCCGGTTCGGACCATAATTAAATTATATGTTGGAGACCTGTGTAAAATTTCAGCCAATTCGTATAAGAATTGCGCCCATTGGGGCTCACGAAGTAAAATAGAGAGAACGATTTATATGGGATCTGTATCGGGCTATAGAACGATTCAGACCATTATAAACACATTTGTTGATGGTCATGAGAGAATCCGTCGTACAAAATTTCGGGCAATTCGGATAGTAAATGGGACTTCTCGAGGCTCAAGAAGTCAAGATCTTAGATCGGTTTATATGACAGCTATATTAGGTTATGAACCGATTTGAACCTTATTTGACACAGTTGTTGAAAGTAAAAATAAAATACGTCATGCAAAATTTCAGCCAAATCGGATAGGAATTGCGCCCTCTAGAAGCTCAAGAAGTCAAATCCCCAGATCTGTTTATATCACAGCTATATCAGGTTAAGGACCGATTTCAACCATACTTGGCATAGTTGTTGGGTATCATAACAAAAGTCGTCGTGCGAAATTCCATTCCATTCGGATAAGAATTGCGCCCCCTAGAGGCTCAAGAAGTCAAGACCCAAGATCGGTTTATATGGCAGCTATATCAGGTTATGAACCGATTTGAACCATACTTGGCACAGTTGTTGGATATAATAACAAAACACGTCGTGCAAAATTTCATTCCAATCGGATAAGAATTGCGCATTCTAGAGGCTCAAGAAGTCAAGACCCAAGATCGGTTTATATGGCAGCTATATCAGGTTATGAACCGATTTGAACCATACTTGGCACAGTTGTTGGATATCATAACAAAACACGTCGTGCCAAAATTTCATTCTGATCGGATAAGAATTGCGCACGCTAGAGGCTCAAGAAGTCAAGACCCAAGATCGGTTTATATGGCAGCTATATCAGGTTATGGACCGATTTGACAAACTTGGCACAGTTATTGGATATCATAGCAAAACACGTAGTGCAAAATTTCATTCCAATCGGATAAGAATAACCCACTCTAGAGGCTCAAGAAGTCAAGACCCAAGATCGGTTTATATGGCAGCTATATCAAAACATGGACCGATATGGCCCATTTACAATACCCACCGACCTACACTAATAAGAAACATTTGTGCAAAATTTCAAGCGGCTAGCTTTACTCCTTCGGTAGTTAGCGTGCTTTCGACAGACAGACGGACGGACGGACAGACGGACAGACATGGCTAGATCGACATAAAATGTCACGACGATCAAGAATATATATACTTTATGGGGTCTCAGACGAATATTTCGAGCAGTTACAAACAGAATGACGATATTAGTATACCCCCCATCTTATGGTGGAGGGTATAACAAGCAACAAGGCATTAAGTTAGGCCGGGCCGAACTTTGGAAACCCACCAACTCGGGTATATATGTAAACCCCCTCGGGTAAAATATGTAAGCTTTAATGAGCTCTTCACCCTTAATTAGCATATCGGTCTATATGAAAGCTATATCTAATTACAGTCTAATCTTTACCATATTTAGGTCAGATGGCGGGTGGCCTAAAACTACTCACTGTTTCAAAATTCAGCGAAATCGGTTAAAAAACAAGTAAAAAGGCGGTAAGTTCGGCCGGGCCGAACTTTGGATACCCACCACCTTGGTTGTAAACCACCTTTTGTCAAAATCCGGTGAAAAATTCATACCTTATGCCATATAGCAGCTTTATCGAAATATGTTCCGATTTGAACCCAATATTATTAAGTACAAATCATAACAAACTATTGATCTTTTTAATAGCTTTATCTAAAAATAAACCGATCTAAACCATATACGACATGGATGTCGAAAAGCCTAACATAAGTCACTGTCCCAAATTTCGGCGAAATCGGACAATAAATGCAATGCGCCTTTTATTAGCCCAAAACCTTAAATCTAGAGATCGGTCTATATGGCAGCTATACTCAAATCTGGACCGATCTGGGCCAAATTGAAGAAGGGTATCGAAGGGCCTAACACAACTCACTGCTCCCAATTTCGTCGAAATCGGACAATAAATGCGCCTTTTATTGGCCCAACACCTTAAATCCAGAGATCGGTCTATATGGCAGCTATATTCAAATCTGGACCGATCTGTGCCAAATTGAAGAAGAATGTCGAGGGGCCCAACACATATCATTGTCCCAAATTTCGGCGAAATCGGACAATAAATGCTCATTTTGTGTTCCCAAGACCATAAATCGAGAGATCAATCTATATGGCAGCTATATGCAAATTTCGACCGATCTGGACCAACTTAAAAACGGAAGTCGAAGGTCCTAACACAACCCACTATCATAATTTTTTGGCCACATCGGACTATAAAATCCCCTTTTATGGGCCCAAGACTTTAAATCGATAGATCGGTCTATATGGCAGCAATATTCAAATCGGGACCGATCTGAGCCAAATTAAAGAGGGATATCGAGAGGTCTAACACTCGATTACAGCAAAATCGGATAATAAATGTGGCTTTTATGGGCCTAAGACCCTTAATGGGCGGATTGGTCTATATGGCAGCTATATCCAAATCTGGACCGATCCGGGCCAAATTGAAGAGGGACGTCTAGTGGTTTAGCGCAACTTACTGCCCCAAATTTCAGCAAAATCGGATAATAAGGGTCTAGACCCTAAATCGGCGGATCGGTCTAGATGGCAGCTATATCCAAAACAGGACCGATCTGAGCCAAATTGAGGAAGAATGTCGAAGTGTCTAACACAACTCACTGTCACAAATTTCAGCAAAATCGGATAATAAATGTGACTTTTAATGGGCCTAATACCCCAAATCGGCTGATCGTTCTATATGGGGGCTATGAAGATATAGTCCGATATAGCCGATCTTCGAACTTAAATTGCTTATGGACAAAAAATAATCTGTGCAAAATTTCAGCTCAATATCTCTATTTTTATAGACTAGCGCGATTTCAACAGACACATGGACGGACATAGCTAGATTGTCCTAGATTTTTACCACGATCATGAATATAAATACTTTATAGGATCGGGAATGGATATTTCGATGTGTTACAAACGCAGCAAAAACTCTCATTACCAAATAACCAGAAAGTAAGCTCAATCAAAAACTAATAACTACTTATTTTTAGGCATCGTTTCTAATTATTGGGTTGCCCAAAAAGTAATTGCGGATTTTTTAAAAGAAAGTAAATGCATTTTTAATAGAACTTAGAATGAACTTTAATCAAATATACTTTTTTACACTTTTTTCTAAAGCAAGCTAAAAGTAACAGCTGATAACTGACAGAAGAAAGAATGCAATTACAGAGTCACAAGCTGTGAAAACAATTTGTCAACGCCGACTATATGAAAAATCCGCAATTACTTTTTGGGCAATCCAATTCTTTAGCATGGCGATGTCCTAGGAGGAAGGTCCTTCCACACAAGCATACCAATAGTTCAAAAATAAGTACTTATGCCTAAGCATGCAAGTTGTCAAAAAATAATGACATATTATCTTAATTGAACTTTGCTAAAAAATAACTACTTAGACTCAAATATGTTTGAGCCTTTCACCACCACGTTTTCAGTTCACAGTTTCTTTGAAAAACACAAATTTTACATGAATAATTCAAATTATACATTAAATTAAAACTTTATTTTCATCGCAGCCGAGAGTTGAACCAACAACCTTCCGTTTTCAAAGCAAACTCTCTATGCATTCATCCACATTACTATTGTGTGAATAAGACACTATATTCTCCTTTCAATATTAGCCAAGGGAACAGTATGTCCATTGGGTATTTAAAGGCGCCAATAACTCGCCTTGACATATCGAACATCATAGGCACTCATTATTGGTGCAAGAGCCGGTGCCACCCGGCCAAATAACTACTGAGACTCTCTGCTTGATACCGCTGATTGTCCGCGACTGCCGTTGCAGCTACTATCTGCAACCTGTGGACGCGCCCGGTAGCCCGCAGCTAAGCTTCTCGTGACAGCAATGAACACCACACTGACGGACCTCATTTTTCCAGCCAGTGTCGGGCTCACAGCAATCCCGTGCGGGAGTGCTTCTAAGTGGTGTCGCTTTGCGGCAAGCCATTTGGACTCGCCAATAAAATGGAGGTCCCATATTATTGAGCTTAACGTTGTAACGGACATCACTCGTTAGTATGAGATAATTTTGCCCGCAGTTTCTTAATGGCATTTTTTTAATACCCTCCTCCATAGGATGGGGGTATACTAATTTCATCATTCTGTTTGTAATACCTCGAAATATGCGTCTAAGACCCCATAAAGTATATAAATTCTTGATGTCATTTTAAGGCGATCTGGCCATGTCGGTCCGTCTGCCTGTCGAAAGCACGCTAACTTCCGAAGGAGTAAAGCTAGCTGCTTGAAATTTTGCACAAATACTTTTTATAAGTGTAGGTCGGTTGGTATTGTAAATGGGCCAAATCGGTCCATGTTGTGATATAGCTGCCATATAAACCGATCTTGGGTCTTGACTTCTTAAGCCTGTAGAAGGCGAAATTCTTATCCGATTTTATTGAAATTTTGCACGTTGTGTTTTGGTATCACTTCCAATCACTACGCTAAGTATGGTTTAAATTGGTCGATGTTTTGATATAGCTGCCATGTAAACCGATCTTGGGTCTTGACTTCTTAAGCCTCTAGAAGGCGCAATTCTCATCCGATTTAACTGAAATTTTGCACGTTGTGTTTTGGTATCACTTTCTACAACTGTGCTAAGTATGGACTTAATCGGTTCATGTATTGATATGTTGTCATATAAACCGATCTTGGATCTTGACTTCCTGAGCCTCTAGAGTGCGCAATTTTTATCCGATTGGAATGAAATTTAGCATGACGTGTTTTGTTATGATATCCAACAACTGTGGTTAGTACGACTCAAATCGGTTCATAATCTGGTGTAGCTGTCATATAAACCGATCTTGGGTCTTGACTTCTTGAGCCTCTAGAGGACGCAATTCTTATCCGATTTGGCTGAAATTTTGCATGAGGTGTTTTGTTATGACTTCCAATAACTGTGTTAAGTGTAGCGAAAATCAATACATAACCTTATATAGCTGCCGTATAAACCGATCTGGGATCTTGACTTCTTGAACCTCTAGAGGGCGCAATTCTCATCCGATTTGGCTGAAATTTTGTGCAACGGCTTCTCTCATGACCTTAAACATACGTGTGTAATATAGTTTGAATCGATCAATAGCTTGATATAGCTCCCATATAAACCTATTTCCCGATTTTGCTTCTTGAGCCCGTACAAGGCGCAATTCTTATCCGAATGAACTGAAATATTACACAATGACTTCTACAATGTTCAGCAATCATTTATGATCCGAATCGGACTATAACTTGATATAGCTCCAATAGCCATGGTGGAGGGTATATAAGATTCGGCCCGGCCGAACTTCGCACGCTTTTACTTGTTATCAATACCAAGGTTATAATAATGATTTTCTTTCTCTTATTACAAATAAGTGCTTATTCTTTGACTTCATCGAATGTTGTATGTAATGACATTTGTACTACCGGTAACACAGATGATATTCCTGTTGATAACTCGTTATATTTTAGCAGCTTGTAAATATAAGGATAATATATGAGGATTATCAAATCACAAAGTGATTCTGAGCCGATCCGTGTACCTACTAACTCTATCTCTTTCTTTCTGGTGCACTTGGTTATCATATCCTGCACCACAGTAGTGGCGTAAAAGTTAGTTCTTCTCAAAGAGAGAGAGAAAGAGAAGGAGAGAGAGAGTAGTAATAGTAGTAGTCCCCTCACCCTTTGTTCCTTTGATGGAATATTGTTGAAAAAATATCTTTTTTACATTTCTTTCCATTTCACTCCTTTGCTTACGTTCAAAAAACGTAATCGAAAATCAATATTGCTATGTGTTGCCAGCGAAAAACAAAACCTACAATACAACTTATTTCCCTTTCTATCTGAATGTTACCATGCCATTGAAATATTACTCCAATTTGTTTGAAATTTTTGTTGCGTGAACATAGGCAAAGTTTTATGTAGTCTGTGGAATGCTTTTGTCATTTATTATTGGGTTAAGTCATTTTTAATTATTGATGACTTACATTATTGGCTAACCAATATAGTAATGACTTGCTGCGTTAACTCCAATTAATGGTTGTTAAAATAGAAATTTTGCCATAGTTGGAAGACTGATTAGCTCATTTCACAGTCTATTGCATATTAGTTTGATTTATTGTTGGCAAGGACAATGCATGAATTCATTTATAAAGACACGCACTGGCGAATGTATTGGAAAAGAACAAGGCCGACATAACTGCCTCACAAGAAGTGCTATGGTGTGGGATCATAGGCATCACAACAACACCCAAGTGTGATGAGCTGTTCCATAGCTGCCATGATACAAGACATGAATTAACCTGTGAATTTGGGATAAGTGGTAGATTGAAACACCTTATCTACAGATTTGCTTAGTCCTATCAGATTATGTCAGTCAAATTTGCATTTGTATCTGTGTAGATGACTATACAGAAGAAAAATAGCTCCTTGAGAGAGAAACAAGAGGGAAATGGAAAGACGTGAGTGTAAGTGAATCGAGATGTACAGGAGTTTGAATAAGCGGAGGACTTTTTACCTAAGAATAACACAACCGATGGCTTTGTTACTGGCACATCCTACTGCAGAGACCAAGAAAGAACTGTGCAGAAAGAACATTTCTTGCAGCTGCTAGTAGCCGATAGCGTCAGCAACGAAGATGGTATATCGAATGTATATTGCCTAGGCAGAATGAAGTCCAAATAGCAGTAAAACGGCTGAAAAACAACATGCCATCAGGAGCCGAAGGATTGCCCGCTGAACTATTTAAGACCGGAGGCCACATGCTGATAAGGCGTATGCATCAACTTGTCTGCGCGGTCTGGATAGAAGAACGCATACCCAATAATTGGATCCTCCCAAAGAAAGGAAACAAATCATTATGTGCCAATAGCAGAGGAATAAGTCTCCTCCCTATAGCATATAAGATAATCTCGAGCGTACTGTGTGAAAGACCTAAAGTCAATGAGATAATTGGGCCCCATCAATGGAGGCCAACGTAGCACATGTCCGCCTATGGCGCTGAACGCCTGGGTTCGAATCCTGGCAGGACCATCAGAAATTTCTTTCAGCGGTGGTTATCTCCTCCCAAAGCTGGCGACACTTGTGAGGTACTTTGCCATGTAGAAACTTCTCCCAAAAGAGGTGTCGCTCTGCGGCACGCCTTTCGGACTCGGCTATGAAAAGGAGGTCCGTTATCATCGAGCATTTATTGAGTTGTGAGAAGTTTGCCCCAGTTCCTTAATGGAATGTTCATGGCCAAATTTGCATTTGCATCAATGGGGCTTAAGTCCTGGTAAATCCACCATAGACCAGATATTTATACTGCGCCAAGCCCTGGATAAGACCCGAGAAGGACACGATAACAATTACCATCACTTTGTTGACTACAAAGCTGCATTTGAAAGCCCTATATAGTCAAATGTATTCTAGGTTTGGTTAGGTTTAAGTGGCAGTCTACCATCAGATGCACTTAGACGTTTTTGTCCATTGGAATACCACAGGAACAGACGAAGAAAGATGCTTGCTGATTTCTACGCTTGAACCATCCAAATCGCTTTAAAAATCTCATCAACTAGAGCTGGCAAACTATCGATAATCGCAACATTCGATATTTTCGATAGTTTTAGTAATATCGATGGTATCGATAATTTCCCATTAACTATATTTCAAACGAAAATGAAAAAGTACAAATCAGGAGATCGATTTATATAGGAACACAAATCAAATAAAACCAAGATTTATAATTTCAGTTGGAAGTCATGAGAGAAATCATTGTACAAAATGTTTGTCTAATCGGATGAAAATTGCGCCCTCTATAGGTGCAATGCATCTTAAAGGATGCATTCAGTGTCGGATTGCTTATTTTTGGTAAATTTTGAAAAAAATGAACTTTTGCGATAGTAACCATCGGAGAAATATCAATCGATATTCAGTCCATCGATATTTTTTCAGCTCTACCAACAACTTGCGAACGTTTACCTCTGCTAAATCAGACAGGTTCTCAAAGAAATGAGAACCTAAAGTGGAACTCCTTCTGACTGCCAGTGGGGGACACACACTCAGAAGGTGTTCTATAGTCTCTTCTTCTTCGATGTCCTCATAGTTTCTGTAAACGTCGTTGCTGGCAACCTTTAGTTTGTCAACATGTTTTCCGATTAGTGACCTGAAACGTCTATTCTAGCCAGAGACAGCAAATCGGTAGACCTCTTAAAGTCTAGATTAGGCCACAAAGTTTTTGGAATGCTCCCAACCCCCCTCTTTGTGGCCATCTATCATTCGTTGCCCTTCGGGCCTGATCCTGAAAACTTCGCTTACATGTCGCTAGAGGCATACTCACAGATTCCAGTTTTCCTGGAATGTGGAAGGTAGTTTCTAATCTCGCAAGCTAGTCCGCTTCACAGTTCCCAGGGATATCTCTGTGGCCCGGCACCCAGAACAGGTGAAGTTTGTACTTTTCAGCCATCTCGTTGAGAGATCTGCGACAGTTGAGAGTGGTTTTTGTGTTCAGAAATACGTTCTACGGGATTTAATGGCAGACTGGCTGTCTGAGAAGATATTTATGCCAATTGTCATTATGACATTATATCTTAACCATTCCAACACTTCCTTAATTGCAAGGATCTCCGTTTGATACACACTGCAGTGGTCGGTTAACCTTATCGGGTTACAATATCAAATTTCGCTTAAATCGATGCACCCATCTCTGAGATCAAGCGTTTTTGAAGAATATGATGAGGGGGAGGGTCCGCTCCCCCTCCACCCAGAGGCACAGTCTTAGATTGACGGAAGTCTGGTACTGCCATATGGTTATGCAAGCGGTCGCCCGGGCGATCACGGAATGTGTGAGGTGGTTTGGTGTTTACGCGAGGACATCGATTGGGAACAAATTTACGGTCAGTAAACTGGTCATGAAGGCAATAACCAGAACGGTAAGGTCACGAACAGTCTTGGAGTCTAAGAAAGAGATTAACGCCTTCACTGAGGATGGCACAATCCGTATCGTTTGGGTGCTGGGCCATAGCGGAGTATGGGAGAATGAAAGGGCAGACAATTTGGCAGTGAAGGCCAGAGAATTGCCGGCGACAAACTTGGTTAATCCGAAGCCTTTCGGGTCGACGGGAGGTAGGACGTCCGCCTATGGGGGATCCAGACCGCGAGAAGACGAGGTTATTACTGAAAGGAAGTAAGAAGGAGGTCAGTATAGCACTCGGTATCATAACGGTACTCACTTTTGTAAAATCGGTGCGGCAAGAGATATCATGTGTAGGGCATGTGGGGAAGACGATGAGATGTTGGAGCATTTCCTATGTCATTGGCCGGCTTTCAAGGCTAAAAGACACTGGTACTTAGGTGGGGACACAATACAGGACATGAACCATCTTAGGGGCGTGGTATGGAAAACTATTAGGGATCTTGTAGGCAGCACCTAATTCCAAACTTAGATTTTTAATCTAACTCAACTTAACGCGAGGACGTCGAGTGGGAATATCTTTACGGACAGTAAACTGGCCATGAGGGCAATAATAACCACAACGGTAAGCTCACGAACAATTCTGGAGTGTAAGAAGGAGATTAACGCCTTCTCTGAGGATGTCACGAACGCATCGTTTGCGTTCCGGGTCACAGCTGAGTAGGGGGAAATAAAAAGCAGACGATTTGGCAGTTAAGGCCATATGACTGCCGTTATAAAACTTTGCTTACCCAAAGCCTATCAGGGCGACGCAATCCTAGTTAGGTTAACACGGTTGAAAAGTAAAACTGTAGGTTGGACGGAGAAAATCCTATGTGGAGATCTGGATCGTGAAAAAAACGAGATTAACACTGCAAGGAAGTAAGAAGGAGATCAGTTTAGCTTCGGCATCAAAACGGGACAAATAGGACTATGAGCTCACTTATGTTAAATCGGTGCGGCAAGAAATAGCATATGAAGGGCATGTTGGGAGGAGGATGAGACGTTGGAGCATTGCCCGGCTTTCGTGGCTAACAGACATCTGCCCTAAGGTGGCGACTCAGTACCAGAACCTAATTATGGTCGTGGTATGAAAGACAATTAACGATTTTGAAAGTAGCACGTAATTCTTAACTTGGATTTTCTTTTTCGAGGTTACTTTTTAGTTTTTAGAGCGCATAACTAACCGATTACTGGCTTAGGTGTATGTTTATAGTGGCATTAGGTGGATTAATATCTGCACCCTCTTTTCAACCTTACCTAACCTAGCATCACTTACCAACAGAATTTGCTTTAATTAGCAACTTAAGGCTTGAAGGCAACATCTCTAGGGAAGTCATGTGTGGGAGAGTCAGCCAGTAATGAGACTTATTAATTCCAAGGCTGGCTACTATGAAACTACATTGCTTAGCAACGATAGAAGAAAAACTTTTTGGACTATTCTATGCAAGAATACATTCTCTGTGTCTGCCATTCCCCGTACCCTTAAGTAGTTTAAATCCAGGAATACTTAGTGCACAGACCCAACAGAAGTACCTTCAGTGCCATCGAAGTGGCGTTACTTAATGGCGGAGATGTATCTGCAGAAACCGAACTATGATCCTTGTTCAAGTTCTCCACCACTGTTGCGTTAGCCTCATCGTTGTTGCTCGCAAGGAGTTCATTATCACACGACTCGTTGGATCTTGTCATGATGAGTTTCGTTAAGCAACCAGGGGCTGTTGAGAAACCAGTGGCACCATTTTTATACCCACCACCGAAGGATGGGGGTACATACATTTTGTCATTTCGTTTGCAACACATCGAAATATCCATTTCCGACCCTATAAAGTATTTATACTCTTGATCAGCGTAAAAATCTAAGACGATCTAGCCATGTCCGTCCGTCTGTTTGTTGAAATCACGCTACAGTCTTTAAAAATGGAGATATTGAGCTAAAACTTTGCACAGATACTTTTTTTGTCCATAAGCAGGTCAAGTTTGAAGATGGGCTATATCGGACTATATCTTGATATACACCCCATATAGACCGGTCCGCTGATTTAGGGTCTTAGACCCATAAAAGCCACATTTGTTGTCCGATTTTGCTGAAATTTGGTACAGTGAATTGTGTCAGGGCCTTCGACATCCCTCTTCAATTTGGCCCAGAACGGTCGAGATTTGGATATAGCTGTCATATAGACCGATCCGCCGATTTGGGGTCCTAAGCCCATAAAAGCCATATTTATTATCCGATTTTGCAAGAATTTTAAACAGTGAGTTGTGTCAGGCCACTCGTCATCTTTCTTCAATTTGGTCTAGATCGATCCATATTAAGATATAGCTGCCATATAGACCGATCTCTCGATTTAAGGTTTTGAGCCCATAAATGGCGCATTTCTTGTCCGATGTCGCCGAAATTTAGAACAGTGGGTTAAGTTAAGCCCCTCGACATACTTCTGCAATATGGCACAGATCGGTCGAGATTTGAATATAGCTGCCATATAGACCGATCTCTCGATTTAGGGTTTTGAGCTAATAAAAGGCGCATTTATTGTCCGATGTCGCCGAAATTTGGGACAGTTAATTGTCTTTGGACCTTCGACATCCTTTTTCAATTGGTCCAGATCGGTCCAAATTTGAATTAAGCTGCCATATAGACAGATCTCTCGATGTAAGGTTTTGATCCCATAAAAGGCAGATTTATTGTCCAATGTTTGGGACAGTGAGTTAGGTTAAGCCCCCCGACATATAAAGGGTGATTTTTTTGAGGTTAGGATTTTCATGCATTAGTATTTGACAGATCACGTGGGATTTCAGACATGGTGTCAAAGAGAAAGATGCTCAGTATGCTTTGACATTTCATCATGAATAGACTTACTAACGAGCAACGCTTGCAAATCATTGAATTTTATTACCAAAATCAGTGTTCGGTTCGAAATGTGTTCAAATTTTGACAAATTTTGTTCAGCGATGAGGCTCATTTCTGGTTGAATGGCTACGTAAATAAGCAAAATTGCCGCATTTGGAGTGAAGAGCAACCAGAAGCCGTTCAAGAACTGCCCATGCATCCCGAAAAATGCACTGTTTGGTGTGGTTTGTACGCTGGTGGAATCATTGGACCGTATTTTTTCAAAGATGCTGTTGGACGCAACGTTACGGTGAATGAACACATTTCGAACCGAACACTGATTTTGGTAATAAAATTCAATGATTTGCAAGCGTTGCTCGTTAGTAAGTCTATTCATGATGAAATGTCAAAGCATACTGAGCATCTTTCTCTTTGACACCATGTCTGAAATCCCACGTGATCTGTCAAATACTAATGCATGAAAATCCTAACCTCAAAAAAATCACCCTTTATATTTAATATGGCCTAGATCGGTTTATATTTGCATATAGCTGCCATATAGACCGATCTCTCGATTTAAGGTTTAAGGGCCATAAAAGGCCGATCCGCCGATTTAAGGTTATGAGCCCATAAATGACGCATTTATTGTCCGATGTCGCCAAAATTTGGTACAGTGAGTTAAGTTCAGCCCCTCGACATACTTCTGCAATATGGCACAGATCGGTTCAGATTTGGATATGGCTGCCATATAGGCGCATTTATTGTCCGAGTTCGCCGAAATTTAGGACAGTGAGTTGTGTTATGCTCTTGGACATTTTGCTGCAACTTGGCCCAAACCGGTCCAGATTCGGATATAGCTGCCATATATACCGATCTCTCGATTTAAGGTCTTGGCCCCATAAAAAGCGCATTTATAATCCGATTTCACTGAAATTTGACACAGTGACTTATGTTACGTTTTTCGACATCAGTGTCGTATATGGTTTAGTTCGGTTTATATATAGCTACTAAAAGGAACAATATTTTGTTATACACAATTGAACAATGACTTGTACTTATTAGTATTTGGTCCAAATCGGAACATATTTCCATATTGCTGCTATGGGGCATAAGGTATGTATATTTCACCGGATTTTGACGAATGGTGGTTTATCCACCCGAGGTGGTGGGTTTCCAAAGTTCGAACTTAACGCCATTTTACTTGTTCTGCTTACAGTGCGGCCAAGTCCTCTTCAGCCGCTTCGCCAGTTGCTGCTGTTGAAATACTTTCCTTGCAAAATTGTTTTCGTCGGATCTTAATTTCGTATTGATTTGCTTTGCATACCCCAAGAGAAAGATTTTAACATTATTCTCACATTGCTTCACGTTATATGCGCTATGATTCTATTCATCCATCTTTCCGTAAGCAATAGCTTGTAGCTAATGTGTGCACCAGCACATTTTCAGCTTCAATCTGCTTTCAATGGTCGTGCTTTAACAATGTTCCCAAATCCCCAGATATTTCGTGGAAACATTTTCGGATTGTACCAAGTCCCATATAATCAATCAAACAGCCACTCATATTTTTCTATTTCATAAGAAATCCCCAAAGAAAATCCTTTAATATGGTAGTCGTTGAAAATTCTGCGAATTTTTAATGGCTTCTTATCGAAATTGATTTTCAAATATGCTGTTGATACGGTTTACTTAGGTTTAGAGGTTAAAGGCAAATGTGATTGAACGATTTAACTGTTGTAGCTTTTTTTTTTTTTGTTAGTTTCTTTATTAAGTGCTCAACAAACAGTAGCGTTTGGTGGTGGTATTAAAAGTGAAGAAGAAACTAACAAAAATGTGGGAGAATTTCAATACAGGCAATATTTGGTATGATGTGGAATATCTTTTTGTTACTCACCATGGGAATAATAACAGAATAGACGATGACAAATATGGGAGAATGAACAACAACAAATTTCGACAGAGAATCTACTCAAATGCTATGACAACAAACATTTTCAGGTGGTAAAAAGTTTTAAGTAGCCTTAAAATGCCAAAAATTCTTCAAAACATTTAATATGGCATTTTATCTTTTGATAAATCGATGATACGACGGCAGCTATATACATTTCCAACTTAGGAAATAGAGAGGTTATCATATCCGCCTAAGACGCTGAAAGCCAGGGTTCGAATCCTGGCGAGACTATCAGAAACATTTTTGAGCGGTGGTTTCCCCCTCCTAATGCTGGCAACATTTGTGAGGTACTATGCCATGTAAAACTTCACTCCAAAGAGGTGTCGCACTGCGTCACGCCGTTCGCACTCGGCTTTAAATAGGAGGCCCCTTATCATTGAGCTTAAACTTGAATCGGACTGCACTCAATGATATGTGAGAAGTTTGCCCCTATTCCTTAGTGGAATGTTCATGGCAAAAATTTGCATTTTTTGCAAATCGCTCAAGGATTAATACCGTTAAGGTCATCCAAAAACTGCGGTTGTACCACAGAACATTGATGCCGTGCCTGAACTTATAATGCAAGATCGTCATGTGACATACCGTGAGATAGCGGCATTGTCCCACCAGCAAACTTGCGATATTGCATGAACACCTGGCCGCAAAAAAGGTTTATTCTCGTTGGATTGCGCACAATTTGACAGTCGCTCCCAAAAGCAATTTGAAAGGCGTTAAGTTCGGCCGCGCCGAACTTTGGATACCTCTTCATCAAAATCTGGTGAAAATTGCATTCCTTTTGTCCCATAGCAGTTATATGGAAATATGTTCCGATTTGGGCAAAATACTAATAAATATAAGTCATTGTTCAATTGTGTATAACAAAATATTGGTCTTTCAGTAGCTTTATCTAAAATTAAACCGATCTGAACCATATACGACACGGATGTCGAAAAGCCTAACATAAGTCACTGTGTCACCTAACATAAGTCACTGTGACTTTAAATCGAGATATCGGTCTACATGGCAGCTAAATCGAAATCTAGGCCGATTTGGGCCAACGCACTGTTCTAAATTTCGTCGCAATCGGACAATAAATGCGCCTTTTAAGGACCCAAAACCTTAAATCGAGAAATCGGTCTGCAAGGCAGCTATATCCAAATCTGGACCGATTTGGGCCAAGTTGCAGAAAAATGTCGATGAGCCTAACACAACGCACTGTCGTAAATTTTGGGGCAATCGGTCAATAAATGCGCCTTTTAAGGCTCCTGTAGAGCCACTGAACTTTCCTCGGATTCAGGCCCCATTTCGGGCCAATCTCATGATTCGAGTGCGATGACTGTTCCATTGACACCGTCGCTGTCTGAATATGTGTCGGAAACAGCACCTTTACTTAAAGGGTGGTGACGAACTGTGGATCCCTCTGGTTTATCCGTCTCTCCCTTTTTAGTAAGTCTGACGACTAGTTGCGCGCTTCAAGCATTACTCTCGACTACAGGTACCAGGGCACCCACACTTATAGGAGAGGAGAAGAACACACTACGGTCTGACGCAACCACCGCAGATGTTGTGTCTTTGGAGTCCATTTCTAGCCTACTCCAAAAAGGCTTTAAAATTTTTTCGTAATAGGAGGTACGGATATAATTTCTTTGAGGAGCGAAACAAAAACACGTCAACGGCTACAAAAATAAAAGAAAGGAGCATTTTTCATCTGATTTCAATGAAATTTGGCACATTGAGTTTCGGTAGATTTCTACCCATTCCTGTTAGATGTGGTATAGCTCAGACCATATTTGGATATAGCTGCCACATGGACCGCTAACCTACCCCTTTTATCATTTCCGGGTAAGATTTTCTTATACTTAACTGAGTTAGGTTAGGTTGGGTAAGAGTGGCAGTCCTTTTAGACTCAGACAATTCTAGTCCATTGTGATACCACAGTACCGACAGACCAAGGTCTCTGGTAGGAATCGAACCCATGACCCCCGCACTGGTAATCCGATCACGCTACCAACTCGGCTACAGTTGCGCCTACTGCAAATGCAGAATTGATACATCTCACACATTAATGAGTGCTCTCCGATTCAATTTTAAGCTCAATAATAATGAACCTCTTTTTTATAACCGAGTCCGAGTGGCGTGCCGCAGAGCGACACCTCTTTGGGGAGAAGTTTTTACATGGCAAAGTATCTCACAAATGTCGCCAGCATTAGGAGGGGATAACCACCGCTGAAAGATTTTCTAATATTCCTGCCAGGATTCGAACCCAGGCGTTCTACGCCGTTGCACCTACTAATGTGTGTTCCTTTTTAAGCAGAATTCATATGATGGGTATCCAAGATTCAGGCCGGCTGAACTAAGCTTTTGTTTATTTTGGCCGGGTTTCCATTCCCATTGTCCACCTGTCGTTATTTTGCATCAACAGAAGTTATTTGTTGCAAAAAGGAATCGCATCTAGACATTCTCTAATCGGTAGCTATTATGAAGCTTTGCACACATCTTCAATTTCAATTCCAATACCCTTAGCAAAAAGGTTACAAATAGGTCCATTTGAATCAGTTTACCGATAATGACCATCACTTTTTCTCAGCAATTTTCCTAAACTTTAACCACATAGGAGAAGATTTGCATCAACCCATAATGTTTAAGTTTCACATTCACTTGTTGTTTCCAGTTTGCCCTGCTTCTTCCAACAATTGCTAAAATGAAAAAATGTTTATACCCTACACCACAACTGTGGAACAGGGTATTATAACTTTGTGCATTTGTTTGTCACGCTCACGTTTGTTAGATGTCTAAAATATAATAGTTTGCAAAAAATTACTTATCTTAAAACATTTGAAAAAAATTAAAACCGGTAAGGAAGGAGAAAAGTCAGGCGGTGCCGACTTTATAATACCCTACACCTACCCTATAGGTACAAAGTGGGAGTCATGTCTAATTTGGAACCAATTTTGATGGACCTCGCCGGATGATTTCAGATGGGTTATTGAACAATCCGTATGAAATTTCGACCAAATGTGTTCAAACTGTAATAACAACGGTTCACAAATGACAACATTATTGCAAATTACCAAAAATTGTACAATCATTTATGTGGGAGCTATATCTGATTCTAAATTTTCGTAGATAATGTGGTACTAGTCGAGAAAAACGTTGTGCAAAATTTTGACAAGATTGGTAAAAAGATGCTCATGCAGTGGATCTAGAAGTGAAAATCGGGCGATATTCGTATATGACAGCTATATATAAAACTGAACCGATTTCTATGAAATTTATGTATAATGTCGAGAGTCAAGAAAAAATCCTTTCTGCCATGTTTCGAGAGAATCGATTAACAAATGTCTATTTGATTGCAATATTACAGCAAATCGAACGAACATATATATGGGAGCTATGTCTAAATCTGAACCGATTTCAAACAAACTTGATCGGCATTGTGGAAGTCGTCGAGGAAAGCGTTGTACAAATTTTTGGGAAGATTGGTCTATAAGAGCGCTTGCAGTGGTTGTAGGAGGTTAAATCGGGTGATATATATATATATATATATATATATATATATATATATATATGTATATGTATATATATATGTATATGTATATATATGTATATATGTATATATATATATATTTATATATATCTATATATATATATATACATTTATATAAATATATATATATATATACATATATATATATATATATATATATATATATATATATATATATATATATATATATATATATATATATATTACATATATATATATATATATATATATATATATATATAAATATATATTTATATATATTTATATATATATATATATACATATATATATATATATATATATATATATATATATATATATATATATATATATATGTATATACATATGTATATACATATATATGTATATATATATGTATATATATATATATATATATACAGGGTGGCTGATGAAAGCCGCTACCAAAAAAAAATGTAATAACTTTTTTTCTATTTAATAATAATAATTTAATAATTAATTTAATTAATTAATTAATTAATTTAATTAATAATAATTTAATAATTAATTTAATAATTTTATTTAACATGAATAAAAGAAAAATGTATTCCATACACCGAAAAAAAAATGTAGCAATATTCATCATTGTAGCAATATTCATCAGCCACCCTGTATATATGTATATATATATATATATATATATATATATATATATATATATATATATATCTATATATATATCTATATATATATATATATATATATATATATATATATATATACATATATATATATATATATTATAATATATATATATATTGTAACGGCCGTATTTATTTACCTTGATTTTTTATGAATGTTGATTATTATAATTATATGTTTGACAATTTGAACTTAATTTATATTTTCCTTAACTGTCCCAACTACCCTCATAAATTGTAATTTTTGTTGAGAGAAAATATGTTTTACTTTTGTATTTCATTGTTTCAAATTGTTCCATTTTAATTCCATTGGATACTAGATTGTTTTCATGATTTTACTTGTCCCTTTATAAGTCAATACATTTAGCTATAAGTTGTCATTCTTTACCGTATCTTGACAAATAAAGAGACTGCAAACCTAAGTCTTCATCGTCTTGTTTTCCTTTTTATAAAATCATATTAAACATAAAAATAAAATTAATACCAAGACACTAGCTGACCTTCGGGACTCCAGTGGCTGGTAATAATCTGAGGACAAATACTGATTATTATCTTATTTGAACCAGATTAATAAATAATAATACTCCTCTAAATAATCATTTATTACAATTGGCGCCCACCGTAAAATTTTTAAATATTTTGCTGAAAATTCTACAACAGTTTTGCATAAAATATTTAAATTTTTGCAAAACATAATTTTCGCAAAATAAAAGAAGAAACGTGTTTCGCATTTATTCAATTGCCGTCCACTTATGCTGCTGTTGCCGTCGCTATCATCAGGTTGAGTTGTTTGTTGTTGTTACAAAAAGGGAATCACCATACGTGAGTCATCGCCCACGGTTGGTTGTTGTTGTTGTGACTCCCGCATGTTTTAACTCCACATCTCATTGCTGTTGCTTCAGCTCCAGTCTATCAACAGTCTAGGCAAAGGGTTTTGTTGTTGCGAAAACATTTCTTCTTCCCAGCATTTCGTTTTACCAGTGTGTTGTTGCTTTGCTGTGATCATCACATCAAGAGATATACACATTGCCTACCAAGCCGCTGTTCCAATATCACTTCGTAACTTGTGCTTGTGCATATGTTGGTTTCGCTCATCACACACAAGTTGTTGTTGGAGTAAGTCTTGCTTAAAGCTTTAGCTGTTTCTCCCATTGGTGTCGATTAAATTCTCTTGCTCTCACTGGAATTCGAAGTGTTTTACGTTCCATCAATCTTTAAGATTCGAACATACATACATACTCTTCTGGAGAAAGATATTCTCTTAGATAGACTCAACAGGGTTACCATCAAGCCTTAATAAAGAAAATTCTTGCAATGAAGAAAACGCCAAGAACAACCATGAATTCTTTAAGCGCAGGTATTGTGGATAGCCAAAACCCAAATAACACCATGAATTCTAATGGAAATAATGCAGTTTCTACGGTAAATAACGATCAGAATTCGAACATGGGTCAAGTGGCAATTGATCAGTCTGCTAATACCGAAACTAGTAGGACTATGCCATCGACCAGTTCACATCAAAATAATTTCCAATTTCAAGGCTCAGCCCCAGCAAATATGCATCAATCGTCATCTAATATTCCAAATGCTAGTACGGCTTATTCAGCACTGAACGCAGATTTTTCCGATCGGAATAGCCAGAGTTCGTCAAATAATAACAACTTAAACGAGCAGTTAATTGCATCATTGTTAAGTAATGTCCAAGTAAGACCGCAAATTAGCGCCACATTTAGTACTTGCAGCGCACGTTTTAACGGCTCAAGTGATAAGGAAAATGTGGAGGATTTTATTGCAACAATCCTGGTCTACAAGGAATCGACACACATTTCTGATCGTTTGGCTCTTATTAGTATGCCCCTTTTGTTAGAAGGATATGCATCATCATGGTGGCAAGGAGTTAAAGATGAGGCTAGCACATTCGAGGATGCTATTAATCTGTTAAGAAGTGCATTTGCGCCCATCAAATCTGATTGGAGAATTTACTCCGAAATTTTTAAGGACAAGCAGAAACCGACTGAAAGCACTGACAGTTTTATCTGCAGAAAACGGCGGTTATTTGCATTGTTAAAAGAAAAAGTTTCCGAGCGTGCTATTATTGATATGATCTACTATCAAATCAATGTCAACATTCGGGAGAAAGTGCCAAGAGAAGCTGTGAAAACGTTTCAGGACCTTCTCAGTAGCGCTCGAGAAATAGAGCTATTCATGACTGAAAATAAGACAGAAATTGTCATTAAACCCCAACTTTCTCGAGAAAAGACAAATGTTCGTTGTTCATACTGCCGTAAAAAGAACCACACAGCCGATGTATGTTACAAGCGAATAGAGGTCGAAAAGAGGGGAAAGACCAAAGATGAAGTAAAATTGAACTGCTATGGCTGCGGTGCTGCAGGATTTTACAGGTCAAACTGTCCAAAATGCAACTACAAAGAAATAATGGAAAGCCCAAAGGAACTAAACTTAAATAGTATTCAAACCACAATTGTTGGTAGAAATGTTCCAACCATAAATATAAATGTCAATGGATCGGACCAAGAAGCTTATCTGGACACAGCTGCCAGGACAAGCATAGCTGGTTACGAACTTTTTATGTTATTGAAGAAAAAGGAGGTCCCATTTCAAGAAGTATTTGCAGAGGTGACATTGGCTGACGGAAGTTCGAGAAAAGAAATGGTCTTATCGACCATAGCCTGTATTCTTATAGGCAAACGTTTTAAACGAATTCGTTTTGTTTGCTTGCCAAAGGCAAGAAACAATCGAACCCTAATTGGTATAGATTTTCTGGAGCAATGTGGAATGGTTATGGATTTAGCACAAAGGACTTGGCATTTTGTTGACGAACCATCCAAAATCTTTGAATTTAAATGTACGCCATCTAAGGCTATTGAAAAACGTAGTCAAATGAATGCTAGTACAACAAAAACCGAAAGGGAGAAAGAAAACGTTCAAGATTTTTTATCATGGTTTGTAGCATATGGCGAAGAAGACCCAACACATCCAAATAATGTTGCTGAATTTCCCGCCAACGACTACTCTCCAGGAGGTATCACAAAAATATTTGCTGATGCTATACCACAGGATTTTGAAATCCCAAATGAAAATAATTTATTCCCTCCATTGAAGAAAATGAAAAAACAAGCGGAAACTGAAGTTTTACCGCAAGCGGTTACATTAAACGCGATCGATTTTGAATTTCGAGAAAACGAAGCTGAACATTTGACTGAAAGTCAAAAAGATTTATTGAAAAGCGTTATCAATAAGCATAACGACATATTTGAAAATATTGTTGCTCCAATAGCCAACATTGAGCACAAAATTAATACCGGAAATCATCTGCCAATAGCCAATCCACCATACCGGATCTCACCAGCTATGAAAGTGAAGTTGAAGGCAGAATTGGATAAAATGTTGCAAGATGGAATCATAGAAGAAAAGGAATCTCCCTGGGCATTTCCAGTGGTACTTATACCTAAAAAGGATAATGAAATTCGACTGTGCGTAGACTATCGCAAATTAAATGCTATAACTGTCACCGACACATATCCATTACCTCGAATTGATGACCTACTTCATGCAGCTAAAGCAACACCGTATATGTCGACATTAGACTTAAAATCTGGGTACTGGCAAATAAAACTTGCAGAAGAAGATAAGCTTAAAACAGCTTTCACCACACCATTCGGTATATTCGTATTTAACCGAATGCCATTTGGACTCAAGAACGCTCCGGCCACTTTTCAAAGAATAATTGACAAGTTTCGCTCAAGTCTGCCAAAGCTCTTAATACTGGCTTATCTTGACGATATTATTATTTGCTCTCCAAATTTTGAGACCCATTTGTCTGATTTAGATCAAACCTTCGAGAAGCTTAAAAAGTTTGGTTTTCATTTGAATGACAGAAAATGTTTTTTCTGCAGATCAGAGGTCAAATACTTGGGACATATTTTGACTACAAGCGGTATTAAAATTGACCCAGAGAAATCTGCAGCCATAATTAATCGGCCAAAACCGAAGAATTTGAAACAGCTCATGTCTTTTCTTCAAACATGCTCTTGGTTTAGGCGATTTATTCCCGATTTTTCCAAAGTTGCCAGACCCCTATCGAATTTGACAAAGAAGAAAGCTACATGGAACTGGGGGAACGAAGAAAACCAGGCATTTAATAAATTAAAGCAGCTGTTAAGTTCTCCTCCAGTATTGCAACAAGTTCAAGAATCGGCACCATTCCTTCTTAGAACAGACGCGAGCAACTACGCGATCGGGGCTGTACTATTGCAGGGGGAGAAAGATAAAGAACACCCTATAGAGTACGCCAGCCGTCTGCTTATACCCGCAGAACGCAATTACTCAACAACTGAACGTGAAGCTCTAGCCGTTGTTTGGGCTATACAGAAATTTAGAGGCTATGTAGAAGGTTCGGAAATCACCATTTTAACTGATCATCAGCCGCTGAAATGGCTCTTTGCTTTAAAATCTCCAACAGGAAGACTAGCACGATGGTCTTTATTTCTACAAAGCTATAATCTACGCTTCGAATATACCCCTGGAAGGCAAAACGTCGTAGCAGATACTCTTTCTCGTCCACCATGCGAAAGCGAACAATGTTGCATTTCATGCGAATGTAACTCGATTGATATCGATTTTCCTAGAAAAGGATCCGAAGAATTTCGCAAATCCCAGCTTGACGATCCCGAGCTCAAGAAAATCATTGACTCATTTGAACAAAATGATGAAAATTCATACAGACACGCAAGTCGTGGCTACATAATAGTCGACGGAATTCTGTATCGTTATTGCTCTGAACAAGACTCGGAAAACGGCCAGCTTGTCATACCAAACTCTTTACGAGAAGAAATCTTACAAAAATACCACAAAGACGCCACAGCAGGACATTATGGCATAGACAAAACTATTGCTCGTATTGCCCCATTGTTTTATTGGTCTGGAATTAGATCGGATATCACGAAATATGTGAAAGCATGCGACGAATGCAAAAAGTACAAGCCGAGTAATATGAAACCAGCTGGATTGTTGCAAACCGTCAGTAGTAGACAGCGATTTGAAATTATAGCCGTTGACTTATTTGGACCATTACCACGAACTAGCAATGGACATCAATGGATCCTCGCCGTCGAAGACATCTGCAGCAGATGGATGGAATTGTTTGCCCTTAAAGAAGCATCGGCAGAAAATTGTGCTTTAATCTTACTGAACGAAATCATACTTCGATATGGCGTTCCACGCAGAATTCATACTGATAACGGATCTCAATTTATATCTGCCTTGATGCAAAAATTGACTTTTTGTTTGGGAATCCAGCAGACTTTCACTCCAGTGTATCACCCAGAAGCGAATCCTGTGGAAAGAAAGAACAGGGATCTTAAAACCCAACTGTCAATTTGTGTTGGCAAGGATCATACCCAATGGAATTTAATGTTGCCATCAATTCGTTTCGCAATGAACACTGCAAAATGTGATAGTACAAAGCACACTGCGGCATATCTTACGTTTGGAAGAGAATTGAGATCTCCTACCGAAGTGCACTATGACTTCAAAGCCATAATCAAAAGTGAGAACTTTATACCGCAAATCACACCACACTTATTGAGATTAGCAGATACCCTTGAAATCGCTAATGAAACACAAGAGAAAATGCAAGACAAAAATAAAGAAAACGTTGATCGAAAACGCAAATCTCAAAATGATTATCAAATTGGCGACAAAGTATTGGTCTCAACGCATGTCTTAAGCAAAGCAAGTCAAAATTTAACTTCAAAGTTTACACCACGACGTGATGGGCCATATCTTATTATTGGGGAAAAAGGATCAGCTTGTTACACAATAGCTAAGACTGATGACCCAAACACACCAATATCAACACATCATGTTTCAGCGCTCACACCATATGAAGGCGATGCTTCTGCACCAATCTACCCGATTCGGAAAAGAGGTCGTCCGAAAACAACAACCAATACAAACGCACATCAGCAACGGCTGCACACACCAGCAACCCAACACAACAATCAACCGAATGCGGGCACTACTGGAAGAAGCAACCAACACAACACTCACACTTCTACACCCAGAAGGTCCACACGATTGACGAACAAGACTAACCATTAAAGTCCTGGTGACATCATCGAGGCGATTAATGCACCAGAGGGGGAGGATGTAACGGCCGTATTTATTTACCTTGATTTTTTATGAATGTTGATTATTATAATTATATGTTTGAAAATTTGAACTTAATTTATATTTTCCTTAACTGTCCCAACTACCCTCATAAATTGTAATTTTTGTTGAGAGAAAATATGTTTTACTTTTGTATTTCATTGTTTCAAATTGTTCCATTTTAATTCCATTGGATACTAGATTGTTTTCATGATTTTACTTGTCCCTTTATAAGTCAATACATTTAGCTATAAGTTGTCATTCTTTACCGTATCTTGACAAATAAAGAGACTGCAAACCTAAGTCTTCATCGTCTTGTTTTCCTTTTTATAAAATCATATTAAACATAAAAATAAAATTAATACCAAGACACTAGCTGACCTTCGGGACTCCAGTGGCTGGTAATAATCTGAGGACAAATACTGATTATTATCTTATTTGAACCAGATTAATAAATAATAATACTCCTCTAAATAATCATTAATTACAATATATATATATATATATATATATTAATATTGAATAAGAACTGTTATGCTATTGGAGCTATATAAAGTTATAGTCTGCTTCGGAGCATAACTGAATGCTGAATTTTGTACAAGTCATTGCGTAATATTTCAGTTCATTCGGATAAGAATTGCTCCTTGCAGGGGCTCAAGAAACAAAATCGGGAGAGAGGTTTATATGGGAGCTGTAACAAACTATTGATCGATTCAGGACATATTACACACGTATCTTGAAGGTCATGAGGGACGCCGTTGTACGAAATTTCAGCCAAATCGGATGAGAATTGTGCCCTCTAGAGGCTCAAGAAGTCAACATCCCAGATCGGTTTAAATGCCAGCTATATCAGGGTATGTACCTATTGACGCCCAAGTTATTGGAAGTTATAACATAACACCTCATGCAAAACTTTGGTCGAATCGGATGAGAATTGCGCCCCCTAGAGGCTCAAGAAGTCAAGATCCAAGACAGTTATACCAGATAATGAATCGATTTGAATCATACCTAACACGGTTATTGGAGATGACATGCTAAATTTCACGACACACGACACGACAAGCTAAATTTCAGCCAACACGACATGCTACATTTCAGTCAAATCGAATGAGAATTGCACCCTCTAGAGGCTCAAGAAGTCAAGACCCAAGATCGGTTTATATGGCAGCTTTATCAAAACATTGACCGATTTCAACCATACTTAGCACAGTTGTTGATAGTGATACCAAAACTCCACGTGCAATTTCGATTCTTTCAAAGGCTGCAGTTACTACTTGCGGTGACCGACCTATGATATCGATATCGTCGACATAGGCGAGTACCATGTGCTCTCTTGTTATTAGTGTGCCATATCTATTCACTTCTGCATCTCGTATAATCTTCTCCAGCAGGATATTAAAGAGATCACACGAGAGAATGTCTCCTTCTCTGAAACCTTGTTTGGTATTTAATGGTTCGGAGCGATTCTTTCCTTTTTTTACTGAGGAACGCGTATCAGCAAGTGTCATCCTGCAGAGTCTTATTAATTTTGCAGGGATACCACACTCAGACATGGCTTGAAATACTTTTAAACGAAAATGATTATCGAAAGCGGTCTTGTAGTCTCGCGTCTTTTCCCGGATTTGGCGCAGTGTGTATGTGGATTTACCAGGTCTAAAGCCGTATTGATAGGCCCAATTATCTGATTGACTAAAGATTTTAATCTTTTACACAGTACGCTCGAGACTATCTTGTAAGCGACGGAGAGGAGACTTATTCCTCTGTAGTTGACACATTCCGTCTTGTGTACTGGACATAGTATGCTGATGCATACGCCTTATTAGCGTGTCGCCTCCGGTCTTGAATAGTTCGGGGGGTAACCCGTCGGCTTCTGCTGCCTTGTTGTTTTTCAGTCGCATCACTGCTACTTGGACCACATTCTAACTAGAAGGTAAACATTCTATTCTTCTAACATTCCAACGTCGGACACTTGAAGTTGGGTAAAATGTTCTTTCCATATCCTCAGCATGTTATCTGTGTCAGTTACCAGATTTCCTTCTTTGTCTCTGCAGGAGGATTTAAAATGCAAATTGTGCCCATGAACACTCCACTTAGGAACAGGGGCAAACTTCTCCCATATCGATGAGTTCAGTACGATTCTAGTTGAAGATCAATGACAAGAGGTCTCCTTTTTATAGCCGAGTCCGAAAGCCGTGCCGCAGTGCGACACCTCTTTGGAGAGAAGTTTTACATGGCATAGTACCTCACAAATGTTGCCAGCATTAGGGGGGGGAACCCATTTTTTCTGATCATCTCCCCAAATCTTAATATGCCTAACAGTGGTGGTAGTACGCCGACTCGATGATGTTGGGTGTTGCATAGTCGGCTTCGCCCGCCTTTTGGCTTTTCCTTATTGGTTTTGTTTGCTCTCGACTCCATTAACAATGAAATAATAACCATCATGGCTTGAAATCTCTTGGGAAGGTTGTTTATATGTTTGGCAAAGCGCTATGAGGAGCAAGCATAAATATTTCCTGCAAGTAAAGGAGGAAATGAAAATGTTTTGTTGCTTCTTTCCCTTTCGACTTCAACGATGTTTCTTCTGATTTCTGGCTGGATGGCAAATGTGTTTTTGGCTGTAACAAAATCGTAATAGCCGTTTTGGTCTTTTTTTTTTTTTTTTTTTTTTTTTTTTGTTTATTCTCGACTTTGGTAATAACGAGCAAATTGAATTTTCAATTTATGTTTATTTATGAACGGAAATCACAACAGCAGAGCATTGTGCTCTCCATTTGTTATGATGATTCGATGATTTGCTCATGGTTCGTGTTATTGTTTTCTCCATTAATAGAGTCGATGATTTAGGTTTGATTTTCAACAAGTATGGGTATTGATGTGAAGCATTCGGTAATTTCATGGAGTTGAACGAACTTTTTTTGATTTTTCTTTTGTTTTTGAACAAGAGAGCATATTTTCAATTTGTATTTCTATTGAATTTTGTAATGAGTTTTCCATTGACAATGTGGTTTAATCTGTAAACTTACAGTTAGGTTAGGTAGGAGTGGCAGTGCTCTCCGACTTTCTTAGGCAATTTTTGCCCATTGTGATGTCACAGACAAAGGCCTTTGGTGGGAATCGAATCCACGACCCCGGCACTGTTAATCCGAGCATGCAAAACAAAAAAAATGTTTGTGACATTTTCACGACCAACAAAATTCTTTAATATTTTTATTGCGAACTTTTTCTTTAATTGCAACTGTACAACGTTTCTTTTCATCATATGAAAGTTATTGGGTTGCCCAAAAAGTAATTGCGGATTTTTTAAAAGAAAGTAAATGCATTTTTAATAAAACTTAGAATTAACTTTAATCAAATATACTTTTTTTACACTTTTTTTCTAAAGCAAGCTAAAAGTAACAGCTGATAACTGACAAAAAAAAGAATGCAATTACAGAGTCGCAAGCTGTGAAAAAATTTGTCAACGCCGACTATATGAAAAATCCGCAATTACTTTTTGGGCAACCCAATATTTGTGGCTGTGGTAGCGATATTGAACGTAACTAACGTTTTTTTTTATTGTAATCTCTTTAGCAGCTTCGCCTACGCTAAAAAGACATTGCTTATGCTGTAAAACCAAAATTTCTTTAAGAGAAAAATTATATATACCATACAAGTATTTATTGTCTTGTGTCTCTCCTACCATAGAGAAGGGGTGAGTATATGAGCTTGTAGACCAGTGATGGGCAAATATACTCACACTTTTGTACATAACTTCGTGCACACGAAAATAATCTCAAGCAAGCCCATGGCCTTGCACATAGTTGCAAGTCCTTGGGTTTGTCACTGGTATGTACACATTCAAACTCAAAACATTTGAATAAGCTTCACCCTAAGATGGAGGTATACTAACTTCGCTATTCCGTTTGTAACACCTCTAAATATTGATCTAAGACCCCATAAAGTAAACATATTCTCGATCGTCTCGACATTCTGAGTCGATCTAGCCATGTCCGTCCGTCTGTCCGTGAAAAGCACGGAGTAAAGCTTGGCGCTTGAAATGTTGCACAGTTTAGGTTAGGGTGAGGTTAAAAAGAGGATACGTATGTAAATACGCCCCATGTCACTATTGACATACACCTAAAAAAGTAATCGGCTTGTAGTGCGCTCAATATACTAAAGAAGTAAAAGCGTGCTTAGTTCTTGAGAACCCACCAACATGGATTCTGTTAAAAATTTATACAAAATAAATTTTGTTTAAGGACATAATTTTATTCTACATTCCAAACTTCTGTCAAACCAGCAAACGGTTTACATGGGAGCAGTATCAGGTAATAGGCTGATTTGTACAGTTTTTGAAAGTCTTAACAAAACACTATATGCAAAATTTCAGCCAAATCGGACAAAAATTGCAGCTTCCAAGGGCTCAAGAAGTGAAATGGGGAGATCGTTTTATTTAGGAGCTATGTCAGGTTCTTGACCAATTTGGAACGTACGCAACACAGTTGTTGGAAGTCATAACAAAACACTTTGTGCAAAATTTCAACCAAATCGGACAAAAATGGAAGCTTCCAGGGGCTCAATAAGTCAAATAGGGAGATCAGGTTATATGGGAGCTATACCAGGTTCTTGACCGATTTGGGCCATACCTGGCACAGTTGTTGGAAGTCATAACAGAACACTTTGTGCAAAATTTCAACCAAGTCGGAAAATTGAGGCTTGGCACAGTGTTTGAAAGTCATAACAGAACACCACATTAAAAAATTCAGCCAAATCGGATAAAAATTTACTTCCAGGGGCTTAAGAAATCAAATCGGGGGATCGGTTTAAATGGGAGCTATACTAAGTTCTTGACCGATTTGGGTCATACTTGGCACAGTTGTTGGAAGTCATAACAGTACACCATGTGCAAAATGTGAGATCTGAACCGATATGGCCTATTTGCAATCCCTATTGACTTATATCAATATTCAGTATCTGTGCAAAATTTCAAGTGGCTAGCTTTACCCGCTCGACCGCTATCGTGAATTCGACAGACGGACGGACGGGCGGACACGGCTAGATCGACTCAGAATATCGAAACGATCTAGAATATACATACTTTATGAAATACTAGATTAATATATCAAGGTGTTGCAAATGGAATGACTAGGTTAGTATACCCCCATCCTATGGTGGTGGGTATAAAAAAGTAACCTTGAAAAAGAAAACCTAATTGCTTTCCATGCCACCCTAAGTTGGTTTTTATATGGTATTGTGTCCAGTGTGAGTGGCAACTCAAGAAAATTATTTCCTAGCAAAATTTAAGAGAAATCCTACCAAATGTTCTGCAAGTCACAATTGAGGTATATGTTTTTATACCCTCCAACGAAGAGTTGGACATTTTGCCATTCCATTTGCACCCTTTATACCGATCACTCGATCTTGAGTTCATATTCGCATTTTTGCCCCGATTTCAATGAACAACCGGTCCGAGTTTGGATAAAGCGATCAGCCGGTTTAAGTGTTTGCGCTTTTCTACCCATATAGCCCTGTTTTCCGATTGAAGGCAGATAACGCACAAAAGCCGCATTTCCTACCTACAACATTTGTTAGAGCTCCCTTAATACCTGTACTAGTTATAGTCAGAACTTATGCCCTTTTTACTAAAATTTGAATCAATGAGACCCCTTGTAATAGTATTTTGCTCCTCGACATCCATAGTTTTATTCTGCACTCCTAACGAATGCAAAGAAACGAGAAAAGTGAATGAATTTTCAGTCATCCTCGGCGATTTGGCAGTAATTAACTTGGTATTAATATGTTGGAAAAACCTACCAAAAGTTGAGGTCAGCCTAACAACCTACCAAGAGAATGAAAACCTACCAATTTTGGTAGCAATTTTGGTAGGAACCTACCAAAAACGGAAACACTGATTGTGTCCCCACCAAAGTGTGGCAGTATCTGTAAGACGCGAAAGCCGGACAATGAGAAAAAAACGGCTCCCACGTCTCATCACCTTCCTGGCATGCCCGACACATGCTATCATTTGCTGCACCGATATAACATAAGTGAGCTCGTAGTCCAGTGTGTCCCGTTATGATACCAATAGCTATACTGACCTCCTTTTTACCTCCTTTCAGTAATAGACTTATCTTCTCACGACCGAATCCCCCCATAGGATTTCCGCCGTCCTACCTACCGTTTCGCTGCTCCACAATGTTGCATGCGCATTCGTTCCCCACGCCCTTAACTCGTTCCCCACGCCCTTAACCCGAAAGGCTCCAAGTTTATTGACGGCAGTCCTCTGGCCCTCACCACCAAATGGTGTCCCCTCTAAATTTGCAATTTGCAAAGATGTTCACACTTGATGTCCTCGCATTAGCACCACACCACCTCAAGCGTTCCGTGATCGCCCGGATCTCCACGAGCAGAACCGTTCTATGGTCAGGCAGTCTAAAACAGATCTCAGTTCCTGGGTTCTCAATATAGACCCCCAGGCCCACTCTTTCCTCTAGCTTTGATCCATCCGTGTTACATGATCTTACAGATGGCAATACTAGGGTTCCGTAGATCCAAGAGTGTGCCGCTGGCAGTAGTGCCTCGCACTTGTCCTCCGGGTTCCTCTCAGGTATCCGATCGGAAACCTCTTCCTTTCCTTCCAGGTTTCGTATCATCGCCTCGATTATACCGCGGTGGTATGAGCTGCTCCCATCCTAAATCTATTTTGCCATCGCCTTAAGTCTCATAGCCGCAGTGGCTGCCTCGCTTTTAATCTGTATGTCAATGGGTTGGATATCCACAATAGTCTCCAGTGCCCTAGTGGGCGTGGTCCTAATCGCTCAGCCTATGCCGACACAACATGTTCCTCAAGCAGTTCTATGGTCCTTATGTTGCACTTTTTCTTCAAAGTAGTCCACCAAACTACTGAGGCGTAAGTAAGTATTGGTCTAATCACGCTCCTGTAGAGCCAGTGGACTATTCTCGGATTCTGGCCTTATTTCGAACTTACGGCCCATCTATGTACATAGTACCCAACATCTGTGAACCTTCTCAGTACGCTCCTGAATATGACACTTCCAATTCAGTTTCCTGTCCAAGATCACACCTAAGTATTTGACCATGTCCGATATCGAAATCGTTTCGTAGCTGTCATAAAGACCCATCACTCGGTTTAAGGCTTTGGGCCCATAAAAGGCGCATTTATTGTCCGATATTGTCAAAATTTGGGACAGTGAGTTAAGTTCAGCCGCTTGAAATACTTCTGTAATATGGCACAGATCGGTTCAGATTTGGATTTAGCTGCCACATAGACTGACCTCTCGATTTGAGGCTTTGAGCCCATAAAAGGCACATTTATTGTCTGATGTCGCCGAAATTCGGGACATGAGTTAAGTTACGCCCCTAGATATACTTCTGTAATATGACACAGATCGGTTGAGATTTGGATATAGCTGCCATGTAGTCTGATCTCTCGATTTGAGGCTTTGGGCCCATAAAAGGTGCATTTATTGTACGATTTTGTCAAAATTTGGGACAGTGCACATATTCGTTTTTTTTCCATAAGCAGTTTAAGTTCGAAGATGGGCTAAATCGGACTGTATCTTCATATAGCTTCCATATAGACATCCGCCGATTTAGGGTCTTAGGCCCATAAAAGACGCATTTATTGTCCGATGTTGACGATATTTGGGACAGTGAGTTGTGTTGGGCCCCTCGACATCCTTCTTCTATTTGGCTCAGATCGGTCCAGATTTGGATATAGCTGCCATATAGACCGATCTCTCGATTTAAGGTTTTGGGCCCTTAAAAGGCGCATTTATTGTCCGATTTTGTCAAGATTTGGGATAGTGATTTAGGTTAAGCCCCCGACATACATCTATAATATGGCACAGATCGGTTCAGATTTGGATATAACTGTCATATAGTCCGATTTCTCGATTTAAGGCTTTTGGCCCATAAAAGACGCATTTATCTTCTTGATAGCTTACCGTAACTGACATAGATACCGATCTTAAGTTTCCGATTTATGGTTTCCAACCTGATGTTAGACTCTATTAGACTTTAATTGCTTATAGAGCGATCTGATTTTGGCATAATGTGGGTAACATACGTGTATATATATATCCGTTGTATCCAAAATGTGGCCCGCCTGAATTTAATGCGTATTTCCTTGTATTTGATTTAAAGATATTACTTTTTTATTCATTTTCGATAGAAAATTATTAAAATTTTAATATTTATATGTCGCATTTTCCTTTATTTCAATTTTTAATCTTTAATTTTCTAGGTTCAAGTCATTTAAAGGTGATGCCAACCAAATCCCTTCACCGAAAGCCCATTGGGAAACCGTTGGCCGAATTTAAATCTTGGTAAGTACAAAAGTTTCATACTTTCCATATTTGAGGAATTTTTTAAAATTGTGGTTAAAGATTTGGGAATTATATATGGCCGTTTTTGTGTCACAGTTTTTGGTACATAGCGTAAAGAAAAGTTTTTATTCACATGGGGAGAACACAAGTTGCGCATTTTGGTTTAATTTTTTTTTTTTTTTGGTGAAATGTTTTTTTTTTTGCCGTCTTACTCAAAACAATTTTGATCTCTAGTGAATATTTTCCATGTACTCAACTCACCCATTTCATGAAAATATTATCAAAAGACTTTGATCTCTTAGTTGATGTGCGTGGCCAATTGATTGATTTTGTCTTGTAATCATCCCGACCTTGTTTATCCACCAGCATACCTTATGTTAATGCACTGGGGGATGCCTTTTTGGTTCGGCTCTGGCATTACTCTCCCCCAATTATTTTCAACAATGCCCACAAACACAATTCGGCGCAGTGTAATCGGATTAATGACTGATGGCTAGCTCTAAATGGGGAAGAATGGCTTCTTTTGTATGTGCCTTCATAAGTAGCTGCCCTGTGTCAATATGTCGTACATCCTGACATATTTCATTGGGTAAAATAAAGGATATCAAGTGTAACGAAATTAATAGAATTTGTTTGTGACATTGATTGATATGTGATTACAATGATGATATTTGAATATTTCCATTGTGTGCCTGGCCAAGTGCTCTTTGATGAAAGATGCAAAGTAAAGTTTTGCAAGTAAATGTCCTTCCATCAACCACATAGGCAGTGTTTACATTATTAAGAACTTTGGTGGTCTATACAGTAACATATACCTACTATGATGGGTTTGCTGATGTTGATTTAATGGATGTACCTTTGATTTGTTGATGAATTTCAAAGAAAGAGAAAGTTTTCTAAACAGAAAAAAATAAAAATCGGTTTCACTCACAAAATTAATGGATTCAATTAATTTTTTATTTAAAATTGCTTCAATCACGAAAATGATAATATAAATCATCATTTTTGAAGAGCAATGAAAGAAAAAATTAACTAAAATAAGTTAAAACGTACTTAGTTTCTACAAAAACCAGTAAGGAAGGGCTAAAGTCGGGCGGTGCCGACTATATAATAACCTACACCTACTCTATAAGTACAATATGGGACCTATATCCAATTCAGATTCAATTTTAATGGACCTAGGCGCATGTTTTCAGATGACTTATTAAATAATCGCTATCAAATTTCGAGCAAATATATTCAAACTGTACTAACTACGGTTTCCAAATGACAAAATTGCTGCAAATTACCCAGAATCTGACGAATATATACGAGCGCTATATCTTAATCTAAACCGATTTGGAGCAAACTTCTCAGACATAGTAGTCGTCGATGAATCGCTGTGCAAATTTTTGGCAAAATTGATTAAAAAAATGCGCTTGCAGTGGCTCTAGAAGTGAAAATCGGGCGATATACAGATATGACAGCTATATCTAAATATAGGCCGATTTCTATGAAATTCACCAAATGACCATTTATGACCAAACAAATTACCATTTTATTGCATTATTATATGGAAGCTATATTCAAATCTGAACCGATTTCTATAAAAATCACCTGTAATGTCGGGAGTCTTAAGAAAATCCTTCCTGCAAAAATCGAGAGAATGGGTTAACAAATGGCCATTTTATTGCATTTTTACTGCAAATCGGGCGAACATATATATGGGAGCTATATCTAAATCTGGACCGATTTTGACTAAACATTATAGGCATTGTGGAAGCCATCGAGGAAAGCGATGTGCAAAGTTTTGGAAAGATTCGTCAAGAAATGCGCTTGCAGTTGCTCCAAGAGTCGAAATCGGGCGGTATATATATTTGAGAGCTATATTTAAATCGGAACCGATTTCTACGAAATTCACCAATAATGTCGAGAGTCATAAGGAAATCCTTCCTGCAAAATTTCGAGAGAATCGACTAACAAATGACCCTTTTTTTTGCATTATTACTGCAAATCGGATGAACATGTATATGGAAGCTATAAACAAATCTGAACCGATTTTTATAAAAATCACCTGTAATGTCGGGAGTCACAAGAAAATCCTTCCTGCAAAAATCGAGAGAATGGGTTAACAAATGGCCATTTTATTGCATTTTTACTGCAAATCGGGCGAACATATATATGGGAGCTATATCTAAATCTGGACCGATTTTGACTAAACTTTATAGATATTGTGGAAATCCTCGAGGAAAGCATTGTGCAAAGTTTTGGGAAGATTCGTCAATAAATGCGCTTGCAGTTGCTCCAAGAGTCGAAATCGGGCGGTATATATATTTGAGAGCTATATTTAAATCGGAACCGATTTCTACGAAATTCACCAATAATGTCGGGAGTCTTAAGAAAATCCTTCCTGCAAAATTTTGAGAGAATGGGTTAACAAATGGCCATTTCATTGCATTTTAAATGTAAATCGAACGAACATATATATGGGAGATATATGTAAATCTGAACCGATTTCTATAAAAATCACCTGGAATGTCGGGAGTCTTAAGAAAATCCTTCACACAGTTATAGTAAGTCGTAACTTAACACTACAAAATTTCTGCCAAATCGGACGAAAATTGCGGCTTGTATGGGTTCAAGAAGTCGATTCGGGAGACCGGTTTATATGGGTGCTATATCTACATCTGAACCGATATGGCCCATTTGCAATCGCCATCGACCTACATCAATACTTAGTATCTGTGCAAAATTTCAAGCGGCTAGCTTTACGCGTTCGCGATTTCGACAGATGGACGGACGGACGGACATGGCTAGATCGGCCCAGAACGTCGAGCCGAACAAAAACATATACACTTTATGGGGTCGCAGATTAATATTTCGGGGTGTTACAAACGGAACGACTAGATTAGTATATCCCCATTCCGTGGTTGTGGTCATAAATACCCCCCAAATCAGACGTATTTACTGACCCACGACACCCGCTCTGGCATGGCGCAAACGCTACCAACTCGACTACCGGGATGCCTAGATATATATGTTGCTCCCATACGTATTTTTGAGCCGATATTTGCCTTTAAAACTACGGTAGCCAGAATTTGGGTCCTCCTGTAACAACATCTTGCTGTTCTATACGAAATTTCAATAAACTGCAAATTTTTCTCATGAACATGCCACTAAGGAACAGGGGCAAACTTTTCACACATCAATGAGGGAGGGAGTTTTTTACATGGCATAGTACCCCACGAATGTTATCGTCGCCATTCACAGCAATTGGGCCTCTGTTACTCAACAACTTGGAAAATTTTGCGGAAGGATTTAGGTGTGAAACCTAAAAAAGTTGTATTTTACAACTGGTGCATGAATTGAAACTGAACGATCTACCGCAACGCAGAATTTTTGGTGATTGGGCCCTTGGACGAAGATCCACTTTTTTATCGAAAAATTGTTTTCAGCGTCAAAGGTAATTTTTGATACAATGTGTGCGTAAATAATTAGAATTATCGATTTTGGAGTGAACATTAGCCAGAAGCATTGCAAGAGCTATCAATGCATCCAAAAATAGTCACAGTTTGGTGCAGTTTATGGGCTGGTGACATCATTGGACCGTACTTCCTCAAAGATGAGGCGAATCGTAACCCAACTGTGAATGGTGGGCGCTATCGTTTTGCCCAAAATGCAAAAGCTTGACTTGCATGACATGTGGTTTCAACAACACGGTGCCTCTTGCCACACAGCACGCGTAACAATGGACTTATTAAGAGGCGAGTTCGGTGAACATTTTTTTTCACGTATGGTCAATTGACCGCCTAGATCATGCGATTTAACGCCTTTAGACTGTTTTTTGTGGGGCTATATTAAAGCTCATGTCTATACAGACAAGCCCCCTTCAATTGACGCATTGGAAGACAACATTGAAGCATTTATTCGAGAGATACCGGCCGAAATGTTGGAAAGAGTATGCCAACATTCGGCTAAGCGGATGGCCTATTTGAGGCGCAGTCACGGTCAATATTTGCATGAAATAATCTTCAAACATTATTTTATATGGACCGTACTATCGATTCAAATAAAGATTTCATGTATTTTTCTTAATTTTATGTTTTTTTTCTGTTTGAAAAGCTTCCCTATAGCTCTTAAAAAATCACCCTTTATATATTTTCTTGATTGGCTTTTATTTGTTTAACCATGTTCGCCCGCCTGCACAAATACTTCCTGTTAGTCGGTTGAGATTGTAAATGGGCCATATCGGTCCATGATTTTATATCGCAGCCATGTAAACCGATTTGGGATCTTGACTTCTTGAACCTCTTTAGGGCGCAATCATTATTTGATTGGGCTGAAGTGACTATTTCCATGACCTCTTATATACGTGCCAAGTATGGTTTCATTCGTTAAGTTAGCTTGAGTTAGCTTCCATATAAACCGATCCGCTGAATATACTTCCTGAGCCTATAGAGGGCGCAATTCTTAACCGATTTGCAATATGATCTTCAACATCCAAACAAACCAAAAATAATTGGAATTGTTCCACTAACTCATATAGCTCCACTAGCATAGCAATTCATATCCATTTTTCTTTTGTTTGCCTTTAAAGAGATACCGGGCAAAGAACTTGACAAATGCGATCCATGGTGGAGGGTCTATAAGATGCGGCCCGGCCGAACTTGGCACGCTTTTATTTGCTTTTGACTAATGGTTTTTTAAATTAGGGTATTAAAGGATATGTAAGGAGATTGAAATGGTTATTAAATTAAACAGGGCCACGTTTATTGCCCCTTTCTGCTGCATTTCTCAAAAGCATCGTTGATGAAGCTAATTTCTCAGCCACTGAATGACAATCATTTTTGGCAATCTCGTTAAGACACCACGTATGCGATTGCAATTTAAAGCTCATGCTTCATGTTTGTAGATGATACTGACACGACATTCCGGCTCTCATTATTATTCTTTAAAGGAATTTCTAAGGCCCATATCCTAGCTGGAGGCAAGGAAAGTAGAAAAACATAAATGCTTCAAAAACATGTTGGTTTTGGCGGGCAACAAGACATCTTAACAAGGGCATATAAGAATGAGTAACGAGTAGCTAAAGTGAGGCAAAGGCGACCCTTTGATACCCAACACCACATTGGGAATGCAGTCTAAGTAGTCCAAATCAGAATTTCCTTAGAATTGAAATAAATAATTGTGAACAAAATCCCTTCCTATAGAGGGAGTTATTGAGGAAATGATGGTGTTATTTTGAGAAGTCGCTGTGATAAATGCGCTTCCAAGGGCCCTATAGGGGATAATTGGGAGATTTGTATATATGGGAGGAATATCTAATCGATTCCTGGGAAATTCTCTAGTGAGCTGAAGAGTTCTAAGAGATGCCTTCTTACCAAATTTTATGAGAAACGGCTAACAAATCACCAAATTAGGGCAGAATTAGTTAAAATCGAAGCAAGATATATATGGGAGCTATATCGAAATCCAAACCAATTATGTTGAAAATATGTTCTATTGTGGTACAAATAGAAGGAAGTTTTGTGCACTCACTGTGATTCGAAATCGCAAAATTTCTCAAAATCTTTCTATAACTGTGAAATGGATTGGAAAAAAAATTAAAATTTTTTTAGTCACTAATGGGTTCAGGACGAGACCTATCGTCAGTGATATTTAGTTATGAAACAAGCGCTAAGCTGTGAATTACTTGCTGAAACAAAATTTACATGGTGATTTGATCGTTTTGTGTGGATATCTTTGTTCTAATGTAAGACTAGCTGATCCGGGCCCGCTCCGCTGCGCCTTCTTTTACTTTATATGGAACAAAAGTTTTCTTTGGAATATTTATTTTCGACAATTATAGAGTATTTTGGGAAAGGGATACACCCCCAGAAATTGGTCCCGAAAGTGGGTATCAATTCTTGCTCTACCCCCAATACCTTTCATTTAAGCTCCAAATTGACATGGTCGGTAAATATGCCCGATTTAGGGGTGTTTTGGGGATTGGGGTGGTCCCCCAAACACTAAGCACGGAAAATGTATCAGCAACGTGCTCCATTCTCATATATCTATATATTATTTATTTGAACCCCATATTGCCATTGGCCTCAAAATTGGATATCAAATTCGTTTTCTAATCTCATTTAAACTCCTTATTGCAAAAGTTAGCAAATATCTCTTTTGCATAGTTGTTGAAAATCATAACAAAACACCTCATGCAAAATTTTCAGCCAAATCCGACAGAAATTGCGCCCTCTAGTGGCTCAAGAAGTCAAGATTCAAGATCGGTTTATATGACAGCTATGTCAGGTTATTGACCGATATAGACCATACTAAGCACAGCTATTGAAAGTCACTACGAAACACGTCGTGCAAAATTTCAGCCAAATCCGATAAGAATTGCGCCCTCTAGGTGCTCAAGAAGTCAAAACCCCAGATCGGTTTATATGACAGCTATAACATGTTTTGGACTGATTTCAGCCATATTCGACGCAGTTTTTGGAAATTGTAACAAAACACCTCATACAAAATTTCAGCCAAATCGGATTAAAATCGCACCCTCTAGTGGCTCAAAAAGTCATGTTCCAAGATCGGTTTATATGGCAGCTATATTTAAATATGGACCGATATTTCCAATTTACAATCCCAATCGACCTACACTTATTAGAAGTATTTTTGAAAAATTTCAAGCGGCTAGGGGCTAGACAGGTTGACGGAAGGACAGACAGACAGACGGACAGACAGACGAACGGACATGGCCAGATCTACTTAAAATGTCATGACGATCTAGAATATATATACTTTGTGGGGTCTTAGATGAATATTTCGAGGAGTTTCAAACAGAATGACAACATTAGTATACCCCCATACTATGGTGGAGGGTATAAAAATTTAAATAATAAAAATTTTTGCAAATTTTGCCCATGAACATTCCACTAAGGAGCAGGAAGCAAACTTCTCACATATCAACGAGTGTAGTCCGATTCAAGTTTTTAAGCTCAATGATAAAGGGGGCTCGCCTTTTTATAGCCTTTTATAAAATCTTTGAAGAGAAGTTTTATATGGCATAGTACCTCACAAATGTTGCCAGCATTAGGAGGGGAAAGCCACCCCTGCAAATTTTTTTCTCATAGTCTCGCCAGGATGCGAACCCAGGCGTTCAGCGTCATAGGCGGACATGCGCTACGGTGGCCTACCATTAACCATAAAATTAAATTTTTTTTTTTTGATATTTCAAGTATTGAAACCCTGACCAATTTTTATAAAAATAAAACCAGTAAGGAAAGGCAAAAGTCGGGCGGTGCCGACTGTATGCTAACCTACACCTACCATTTAAGTACAATGTGGGAGCTATATCCAATTCTGACAAAATTTCGATGAACCACGGGGGATGTTTTCAGATGGTTTATTAACAATCAAATCAATCTATATGGCAACTATATCTAAATCTGAACTGATCTCGGCCAAATTGAAGGGGGATGTCGGAGGGCCGAACACAACTTACTGTCCCAAATTCTGGCGAAATTGGGCTATAAATGAGTCTTTTATCGACCCAAGACCTTAAATCGAGAGATCGGTCTATAAGGCAGCAATATTCAAATCTGGATCGATCTGAGCCAAATTGAAAATTGATGTCGAAGGTGCTAACATAACTCACTGTCCCAAATTTCAGCAAAGTCGGATAATAATTGTGGCTTTTATGGGCCCAAAGCCTTACATCAAGAGATCGTTCTATATGGCAGCTATATCCAAATCTGGACCGTTCTGGGCCAAATTGCAGAAAGATGTCGAGGGCCTTAACTTTAATCATTGTCCTAAATTTCAGCGAAATCGGACAATAAATGCGTCTTTTATGGGCCCAAGACCTGTAATCGAGAGATCGGTCTATATGGCAGCTATATGCAAATCTGGACCGATCTGGGCCAAATTGCAGAAAGATGTCAAGTGGTCTAACACCACTGACTGTTTCAAATTTCAGCAAAATCGTATAATAAATGTGCCTTTTATGGGCCTAAGACCCTAAATCGGCCGGTCGGTCTATATGGAGGCTATATCAAGATAAGGTCCTATATAGCCCATCTTCGAACTTAACCTGCTTATGGACAAAAAGAGAATCTGTGCAAAGTTTCAGCTCAATATCTCTATTTTTAAGACTGTAATGTGATTTCAACAGACAGACGGACGGACTTGGCTAGATCTTCTTAGATTTTTACGCTGATCAAGAATATATACACTCTATTGGATCGGAAATTGATATTTGGATGTGTTGCAAACGAAATGACAAAATAAATATACTCCCATCCTTCAGTGGTGGGTATAAAAAAAGAGATTGTTTAATTTATCCATGGTGGTGGGTATGTTTGAAGATTATTTCATGCAAATGTTGACAGTGACTGCACCTGAAATCGTCCATTCGCTTAGTCCAATTTTGGCATACTCTTTCCAACATTTCAGCCGGTATCTCACGAATAAATGTTTCAATGTTGTCTTTTAATGCGTCAATTGAAGCGGGCTTATATGTATGGACAAGAGCTTTAACATAGCCCTACAAAAAATAGTCTAAAGGCGTTAAATCGCACGATCTAGACGGCCAATTGAACGGTCCCGAACGTGAAATAAAATGTTCACCGAACTCGCTTATAAATAAGTCTTGCTGTGTGCTGTGTGACATCGTCTTATTTAAATTAAAATAAGTTGGATATCATCTCACGATAGAGCTCATTATTCACAGTTACGTTACGATTTGCATCATCTTTGAAGAAGTACGGTCCAATGATACCACCAGCCCATAAACCGCATCAAACTGTGAGTTTTTCTGAATGCATTGGTATCACTTGCAATGCTTCTAGCTGATCTCCACTCCAAAATTGACAATTCTGCTTATTTGCGTATCCATTGAGCCAAAAATGAGCTTCGTCGGTGGAATGGAAGAAGCGCGCGATGAAATTTTCAAACCGATCATGCATTTTGATAATAAAATGGATTAATTTGCAAGCGTTTTTCGTTTGTAAGACCATTCATGGTTAACTTATAGACCAAAATGAAGGTATTTGACAGTGAATCAAAACACGATAAGTGCGTGAGCTGTTTAAACCTGTGTTGCCAAAAACATAATAGCTAAAAAATCATAAACTTTTTTCATATAATAAAATTTTGTTCCATTTTGGTGTTTAAATCAATTTCATCACAATTTTGTTTTAAAGACATTCTGAGTCTCTGCCATGTCCGTCCATCTTTCAATTTCATCACAATTTTTTTTTAAAGACATTCTGAGTTTCAGCAATGTCCGTCCATCTTTCGAAAAGACATTCTGAGTCTCAGCAATGTCCGTCCATCTTTCGAAATTGGGATAGCGGTCGAACGCTTTAAGCTAGCCGCTTAAAATTTTGCACAGATACTTCTTATTGATGTAGGTCGTTGGGGATTACAAATGAGCCCCTGGTTGCCTCAATTTCAATCCGATGTGGCTGATATTTAGAACAAAGACTTGTGTTACGACTTTCTTGAATTTTTGAGTCCTTAGAAGCCTCAATTTTCATCCGCTTTGGCTGAAACTTGGATCAAAGACATGAGTTATGACTTCCATCATCCACATTAAGTATGATCCAGATCGGTCTATAAACAGATGTAGCCCCCATATAGCCGATCCTCGGATTTGACTTCTTGAGCCCTTAGAAGTCTCAATTTTCATCCGATCTGCTAAAGTTTGGAAAAAATACATGAGTTATGACTTCTATTATCCATTTCAATTGGATGATAGAAGAATTGGTCTATAAAAAGATGTAGCCCCCATATAGCCGATCCCCGGATTTGACTTTTTGAGCCCTTAGAAGTCTCACTTTTCATCCGATTTGGTCGAAATTTGGAACCAAGACTTGGGTTATGACTTCCAACATCTTAGTCAGGTATAATCTGAATCGGTTCATAAACAGGTATAGTCCCCGCATAAACCGATCCCCTCAATTGATCTGAATCGGTCCATAAACAGGTATAGCCCCCATATAAACCTATCCCCGGATTTGGCTTCTTGAGCCCCTGGAAGCTGCAGTTCTCATCCGAATTGGCTACAATTTGGAACAAACACTTGAGTTATGGTTTCCAACATCCAGGCCAAGTATGATTCGAATCGGTGTTTAAAAAGGTATATCCCCCGTATAACCGATCCCCGGATTTTGACTTCCTGAGCCCTTAGAAGCCTCAATTTTCATCCGATTTGACTGAAGTTTGGAACAAAGCCTTGAGCTATGATGTCCAACAACCATGCCAAGTATGATCTGAATCGGTCTATAAAGAGATATAGCCCCCATATAAACCCATCCCAGATTTGACATTCTCAGCCTTTAGAAGCCTTAATTTTCATCTGATTTGGCTGACATTTGGACCAAATCCCTATGTTATGGCTTAAAATATCAGTGCCAAGTTTTTGCTGTATTGGTTGATATGCTGATAAAGAAGGATAGAAGAGAGGAAGAAGGATAAAGGATAAAGGAGAAGGATAGAGAGACAAACGGACAGACCCAAGTCACAGGCAGACAGACAGACGGACATGACTAAATCGAATCAGAAAGTGATTCTAAGTAGATCCGTATACTTATCAATGGGTCTATCGCATTTCCTTGTGGTGGTTGTTACAAACAAATGCACTAAGTTATAATACCCAGTACCACAGTTGTGGTGTAGGTTATAAATATTAACAACTTGATTCATATTCAGTTGTCCTGGCATCCTCATTTTTAACAATTTTCAAATTCCACAAAACGTTTGTCTTGACTGAGTCTTCTGGGCGCTGTAAGTGAAGGACCATTTGTTTACCATGACACGCTCTTGAAATTGATTAATAATCCTCTGTTATTCCCCCGAACTTAGTTAGGGATGTTTTTGTGTTTATTTAACAAATATGGGGATGTCTTGTTTACATTAACTATATATTCCGAAAACCAAAAACAAGTATAAACATATTTGCGTTCATCTCTTAACTGGAAATTGCAAATGCAAATAAAAGTTATACGACCGTGCAGCTTAGGGGAATTGTAAATAAAATTTTTTATTGCATATTGGTGAGAAAGTAGTATAAGGCAAGTGAATACGTACTAACCCATTAATGGCGAATGGGTTGGAAAAGAAAACCCAAAATTTTAGCACGAGTTGGCAAAGAGAGATAATGACAACATGTAAAAGCGTGCTAAGTTCGCTAGGGCCGAATCTTACACGCTCCACCATGGATCGTCAAGTTCTTTGCCCCACAACTCTTTAAAGGCAAACATAGGATAGTGGATAAGAATTGCCATGCTACTGGAATAACTACGTCAGGATATGGACCCAATTCACAGCATACTTTGTTTGGACTATAGCGGAAGTCAGCGTGCAAAAATTCAAACAAATTGGATAAGAATTGCGCCCTCTAGATGCTTAAGAAGTAAATCGGGAGATTGGTTTATAAGGGAGCTATATAAGGATATGGATCATTTTAGACCATTACTGGCACTGTTGTTGGAAATCATAATATAACTCCACGTGCAAAATTTTAGCCAAAACGGAAAGTTTTGCGCCTTCTAGTGATTGGTTATAGGGCAGCTCTATCAAAACATGGATCGATATGGCCCAATAACAATCCCAACCGACCTACACTAATAAGAAGTACTTGTGCTAGTTTTATTCCTGCGAAAGTTAGCGTGTCTTCGACAGAAAGACAGACGGACGGACGGAGAGACAGACGGACGGACGGAGAAACAGACGGACGGACGGAGAAACAGACGGACGGACGGAGAAACAGACGGACAGACAGACGGACGGACAGACGGACAGACAGACGGACAGACGGACAGACAGACAGACGGACGGACGGACGGACAGACAGACCGACAGACAGACGGACGAACAGACGGACGGACGGACAGACGGACGGACAGACGGACGGACAGACGGACGGACAGACGGACGGACAGACGGACGGACAGACGGACGGACAGACAGACGGATGGACAGACGGACGGACGGATAGACGGACAGACAGAAAGACGGACGGACGGGCGGACAGACGGACGGACGAACGGACAGACGGACGGACATGACAATTAAGAATATATTGGGTTGCCCAAAAAGTAATTGCGGATTTTTTAAAAGAAAGTAAATGCATTTTTAATAAAACTTGGAATGAACTTTAATCAAATATACTTTTTTTACACTTTTTTTCTAAAGCAAGCTAAAAGTAACAGCTGATAACTGACAGAAGATAGAATGCAATTACAGAGTCACAAGCTGTGAAAAAATTTGTCAACGCCGACTATATGAAAAATCCGCAATTACTTTTTGGGCAACCCAATATATACTTTATGGGGTCTTAAACGAATGTTTCACGATGTTACTAGCCAAATGACGAAACAAATATACCCCATCCTATGGTGGAGGGTGTACACATGAATTTTTAAGCCCAAATGCCTTTGCAAGTTGCAAATTACAAAGCAGGTCTCTAACATAAATGGAACAAATTAAAAATCGAATATTTCCGAGACCGGGACCACAAGCGGACTTTTTTGTAGGGATTTTTTTACACACCACCGTAGTAAGGGGGTATACTAATCTAATAATTCTGTTTGTAACACCTCGAAATATAGATCTGGGACCCCATAAAGTATATATATAAATATATGCCAGATCGTCTCAAACTTTCTCAGTCTGTCCGTCCTTCCGTCTGTCGAAATCACGATAGCGGTCGAACGCGTAAAGCTAGCCTCTTGAAATTTTGCACAGATACTTCTCATTGATGTAGGTCGGTTAGTATTGCAAATGGGCCATATCAGTTAGGATTTAGAGAAAGCCCCCTTATAAACCAATTCCCAGATTTGATTTCTTGAGCCCTTAGAAGCCTCAATTTTCGTCTGATTTGGCTAAAATTTGGAACAAAAACTCAAGTTAAGACTTTCAACATCCATACCCAGTATGATCTGATTCGGTCTATAAACAGATATAGCCCCCATATAAATCAATCCCTAGATTTGATTTCTTGAGCCCTCAGAAGCCTCAATTTTCATCCGATTTGGCTAAAATTTGGAAAAAAGACTTGAGTTATGACTTCCAACATTCATACCAAATATAATCTGAATCGGTCTATAAACAGATATAGCCCCCATTTAAACCGATCCCTGGATATGACTTCTTGAGCCCTTACACGCATCAATTTTTATCCGATTTTGTTGAAATTTCGAATAAAGTCTTGTGTTATAACTGCCAATATCCATGCCAAGTATGATCCGAATCGGTCTATAAACAAATGTAGCCCCCATATAAATCGATCCCCGGATTTGACTTCTTAAGCCCTTAGGAACCTCAATTTTCATCCGATTTGGTTGAAATTGGGAACAAATACTTAAGTTATTACTCGCAACAGCCATGTCTAGTATGATTTGAATCGGTGTTTAATCAGATATAGCTCCCATATAAACCGATCCCCGGATTTGACTTCCTAAGTCCTTAGAAGCCTAAATTTTCATTTGATTTGGCTGAAAGTTTAAGCAAAGGTTTGAGTTCCAACATCCATGCCAATTATGATCTGAATCGGTCTATAAACAGATATAGCCCCCATTCAAACCGATCCCCAGATTTGACTTCTTGAGGCTCAGTCTTCATCCGATTTGGCTAAAGTTTGGAAAACGACCAAATATAATCTGAATCGGTCTATAAACAGATATAGCCCTCATATAAACCGATCCCCGGATTTGACCTCTTAAGCCCTTAGAAGCCTAAATTTTCATTTAATTTGGTTGAAATTTTAAACAAAGACTTGAGTTATGATTTCCAAGAGCCATGTCTAGTATGATTCGAATCGATGTATAAACAGATATAGTCCCCATATAAACCGATCCCCGGATTTGACCTCTTAAGCCCTTAGAAGCCCAAAATTGCATCCGATTTGGCTGAAATTTTAAACAAAGACTTGAGTTATGACTTCCAGCATCCATGACAAGTATGATTCGAATCGGTCCGTAAACAGATATAGCCCCATATAAACCGACTTCTTGAGCTCTCAGAAGCCTCAATTTTCATCCGATTTGTTTGAAATTTGGAATACAATATTGGGTTATGACTTCAAACATCCATGTCAAGTATAATCTGAATCGGTCTGTAAACAGTTATAGCCCCCTTATAAACCGAACCCCGGATTTAACTTCTTTAGCCCTCAGAAGCCTCAATTTCCATCCGATTTGTCTGAAATTTGGAATAAAATATTGGGATATGAATTCCAACATCCATGTCAAGTATAATCTGAACCGGCCTATAAACAGTTGTGGCCTTCATAAAAACCGATCCCCTTATTTAATTTCTTGAACCCTCAGAAGCCTCAATTTTCAAACTAAAAGTAACAGCTGATAACTAAAAGTAACAGCTGATAACTGACAGAAGAAAGAATGCAATTACAGAGTCACTTAAGCACTATCCAGCAAAAAATTTTGGAAATCTGACCACAAGCGGAGATATGGCAACCCCAACAAATTATCGAAATACCGAGGTGACCAACTTTAGGGGACTGTCAAAAGGCGCCCGTACAACCTAAGGCTTTGAAATTTTAATTTCGGAGATGGGCTTTATCACGATATAGTCCGATATAGCCCATCTTCGAACTTAAAATGCTTATGGACAAAAAAGAATCTGTGCAAGGTTTCAGACCATATAGACCGATCCGCCGATTTAGGGTCTTAGGCCCATAAAAGCCACATTTATTATCCGATTTTGTTGAAATGTGGGTCAGGGAGTTGTGTTAGGCCCTTCGACATCCTCCTTCAATTTGGTCTACATCGGTCCAGATTTGGATAAAGCTGTCATATAGACCGATCCTCCGTTTTAGCGTCTTAGGCCCATAAAAGCCACAAATATTATCCGATTTTGCTAAAATTTGGGACCTTAAATTTAGTTCGGTCCCTCGAAATCCTTCTGCAATATGTCACAGATCGGTCTAGATTTATATATATCTGCCATGTTGGCCGATCTCTCGATTTGAGGTCTTGGGCCTATAAAAGGCGCATTTATTGTCTGATTTTGCCAAAATTCGAAGCAGTGAGTTGTGTTAGGCCCTTTGATATTCTTCTTCAACTTGGCTCATATCGGTCCAGATTTGGATATAGATGCCATATAGACCGATCTCTCGATTTTAGGTCTTGGACCCATAAAAGGCGCATTTATTGTCGCCAAAATTTGGGACAGTGAGTTAAGTAAAGGCCCTCGACCTATTACTGCAATTTGACGTAGATCGATCAAGATTTGCATATAGCTGTTATATAGACCGATCTCTCGATTTAAGGTTTTGGGCCCATAAAAAACGCACTAATTGTCCAATGTCTCCGAAATTTGAAACAGTGAGTTGTGTTGGGCCCTTCGAAATCCTTCTTCAATTTGGTTTAGATCGGTCCATATTTGAATAAAGCTCCCATATAGACCGCATTTATTGTCCGATTTCTGCAAAATTTGGGACAGTGAATTGTGTTAGGCTCTTCGACATTTATCTGCAACTTGGCCCAAATCGTTTCAGATCTGGATATAGCTGCCATATAGACCGATCTCTCGATTTAAAGTCTTGGCCCCATAGAAGGTGCTTTTATAATCCGTTGTCACTGAAATTGGACACAGTGACTTATGTTAGGCATTTCGACATCAGTGTCATATATGGTTCAGATCGGATTATTTTTAGATATAGCTATTTTATTATACACAATTGAACAGTGACTTGTACATTTCGGAACATATTTCGATTTAGATGCTATGGGGCATAAATTAAGCATTTTTCACCGGATTTTGACGAAAGGTGGTTTACGTATATACCCCAGGTGGTGTGTATCCAAAGTTCGGCCCGGCCGAACGTAGCATCTTTTTACTTGTTTGTTTTTTTTTTTTTTATTTTCTCCCACTGTGCAACGTCTCATCATCTCTTCCTTATGCCCCATACATGCTTTCACATGTCGCACCTAGCCTATACAAGTTTTCCTTGTAAAATACCGAAAGTTCTCCTTCTTATTTACTTTCTGTAATATCCTCGTCTTCTAACGAATCGGATCTTTCCATACGATTTTCGTTGTTCTTTTTGTCCCTTATCTCGGATTGCATCGTTTGGCAAAAGAAAGCAAAATTTCATTTCAATCTCTTTTTAGATTTGATGTTTCAAAAACTGAATTTTTCTATTTCTATGTGGCGGGCTTAACTTTGAAAGTTGAAGAAAAAACGTTTCAGCCATTTTTGTCATGAAGTCCACTCAAGAAAATGAGCTTGTGTCGGGAACTCAACCTTTGAGCATACATCGTTTCGAATTTTATAAAATGATAATTGCGTGTCCTTAAAAACGTTAATTGGTCAATCGGCTTATACAAGTTTTTCTATATCGGTTTATTTAGTTGTCCAGCACAGACAAAGAAACCACTTACGTTAATAAATATTCGCCCCATCCTATGGATGGATGTGTATGAATTTAAGATAACCCCATACACTGTTGTCTGCTGTTGTGTCCCTGGAGAGTGCTTCAAAATCTGTGCAATTATTTGCACCTTTTAAATCATTCCCTTTTTTCTTTGTTGAAATATGCCCACAAATTGATAACAAACATAACTTGTACTCGTATTCCCAAGAATGACTCTCTGATATTTTATATTTGCCTTGTCATTACTTAATACTTACCTAATTGGTTGGCTTAATTTGAGATCTCTTTGTGAAGAGCTCTTACCGTTGGTATTTCGTCTGGCTAATCAATTAGAGCTGTTTGCTGTCAAAATCAGCTGCCATTGCCACTATCATTAATAGGGCGGGTGGGCAAGCAATTGTCGGTCGCGTGTTCAGTTGTCATAAAGTTTTAGGGTTTTAAGTGGCAGATATTTGCAGAAAACATTATTAGATGTCAAATTGTCATCAACCAAGGTCAATCATCCGACATACCAACCAATGCAACAGGCCAATTAATTATTGCGTTACTTAATGGCGGGATGTATTGGGAGGAAAGAATGTTTGATTGATTGCTGATGGGTTTTAAGCTATTTTCATTTAATAAAAAGTAAATATTGATTGATGCGACCATAAAAGAAACTCATTTGGATTGCAAATATTTGTTAAAGTTCAAGGTGATATGATAATGGAAAATAAATAGTTATCCTTCAAACGGGTTTTTCGAGAATCGCTTTATTCGTTTACAAGTTGGTACATTTGCTCACTAGTAACTCCTCCAGCCCAGCGTTAAATAAGGCTTAGAACAATCTGTCATCCAACATGAATCTATGGATGTTTTCTTTTTAGACTCACCTCCATAACCATAAATCTATCCGTTCAAAAATGAGAAACAAATTTCCAAATTGTTGGTACTGTTCTCTCATTGTTGCAGTCCATGGGTGCGTATTACGAATATTCTGATTTGTTATTAGCACTCATACGCTTCCAAGTACTTTGTTGATGGTTACGATCAATTCGCACAACCAACTACATGAAGAAGCTATGTAAAACTCGTATAACAACAATGCGTCAAGCAAACGAAGCCACACGAATTTGCCTACACTGTACGTGTATACTTATGGGGTAGGTGTGGGGTATTATATAGTCGGCAGCAGCCCGAGTTTTGCTTTTTCTCACATGTTTTAATGCATAGATGGGCAACAACACAAAATCGCACTTGAATTCCTCGGCCCGGGTTCATAGGAAAAACAAACATCCTATGAACCCGGGTCGAGGAATTCAAGTGCGATTGTGTGTTGTTGCCCATCTATGCATTAAAACATGTGAGAAAAAGCAAAACTCGGGCTGCTGCCGACTATGTAATAGCCCACACCTACCCCTTAAGTGATATTAGGCGGTATCAATTTATGCATGCCATACTTTATTCTCAATCCCAATTTGTTGGATTTCAGCATAGGTGATTAGATGGCTAATACAAGAATCCGTGCCAAATTTCAGAAAAATCCGTGTGAATTGCAATAACTTCGGCTTTATAAAAGCAAATCGAACTGTGCGAATATATGAAAGCTATATCGCAATCCGTACCGAATTTTGTACAATTCACTGGAAATGCCAAGAAATTCTAAATTTTTCTAAAATAAATGCATAATTTATGCCCCCATAGCAGCTATATCGATATATGGTTCGCTTTGGACCAAATTCGACACGGATCAATTCAATTTTGAAGAACAAAGCATTTGTCTTTTTGGCGGCCATATCCAAATATAGACCGACCTGAACCAAATACGACACGCCTGTAGGAAAGCCTAAAATAAGTCACTATGTAAACTTTCAGCGAAATCGGATAATAAATGCGCGTTTTATGGTGCCAAGACTTTAAAGCGAGAGATCGGTCTATATGGCAGCTATATCCAAATCTGAACCAATCTGGGCCAAATTAAAGGGGGATATCAAAGGGCCTAACACAACTCATTGTCCCATAAGTCGACGAAATCGGACAATAAATGCACCTGTTATGAGCCCAAGACTTTAAATCGAGTGATCGGTCTATGGGGCAGCTATATGCAAATCTGAACCGATCTGAACCAAATTAAAGAAGGATATCGAGCGGCCTAACACCACTCACTTTCCCAAATTTCGGGGAAATCGGACAAAAAATGCGGCTTTTATGGGCCTGAAACCTTAAATCGAGAGATCGGTCTATATGACAGATATATCCAAATCTAGACCTATCTGGGCCAAATTGCAAAAAAAATGTCGAAGGGCTTAACACAACTCACTGTCGGACAATAAATGCGCCTTTTATGGACTCAAGACCTTAAATCGAGAGATCGGTCTATATGGCAGCTATAGGGTAGGGCTACAAAATCCTTATTGGAAGATCCATATCATGAGGAGACGAGGCTTTTGACGAAGTTAAGTAAGGGAGGATCAGCATAGGTTTCGTTATCATAACGGGACACATAGAGGCACTCATTAATGCCAAATCGAGCATATGGGGTAGATGATGAGACGTTGGAGAATTTCCTATGTCTTTCCCCAGCTTTTGCGATCAACAAACACCAACAATAAGGTGGGGACACATAATTTCGCCATTCTGTTTGTAACTACTCGAAATATTCGTCTGAGACCCCATAAAGTATATATATTCTTGATCGTCGTGACATTTTATGTCGATCTAGCCATGTCCGTCCGTTTATCCGTCTGTCCGTCCGTCTGTCTGTCGAAATCACGCTAACTTCCGAAAAAGTAAAGCTAGCCGCTTGAAATATTGCACAAATATTTCTTATTAGTGTAGGTCGGTTGGTATTGTAAATGGGCCATATCGGTCCATGTTTCGATATAGCTGCCATATAAACCGATCTTGGGTCTTGACTTCTTGAGCCTCTAGAGTACACAATTCTTATCCGGTTGGAATGAAATTTTGCACGACGTGTTTTGTTATGATATCCAACAACTGTGCCAAGTATGGTTCAAATCAGTCAACAACCTGATATAGCTGTCATATAAACAGATCTGGGGACTTGACTTCTTGAGCTCCTAGAGGGCGCCATTCCTATTCGATTTGGCTGAAATTCTGCGTGACGTATTTTATTCTTGCATTCAATAACTGTTTCAAATAAGGTTTAAATCGGTTCATAACCTTATATAGCTGTCATATAAACAGATCTCGGGACTTGACTTCTTGAGCTTCTAGAGGTCGCATTTTTTATCCGATTTGCCTGAAATTTTGTACGACGGATTCTCTCATGGCCATCAATATACGTGTTTATTATGGTCTGAATCGGTCTATAGCCCGATACAGCTCCCATATGAATCGATCTCTCTATTTTACTTCTTGAGCCCCCAAAGGGCGCAATTCTTATTCGAATTGGCTGACATTTTACACAGGTCTCCACCATATATAATTTAATTGTGGTCCAAACCGGACCATATCTTGATATCGCTCTAATAGCAGATCAAATCTTTTCTTATATCCTGGTTTGCCTTAGAAGAGATGCCGGGAAAATAACTCGACAAATGCGATCCATGGCGGAGGGTATATAAGATTCGGCCCGGCCGAACTTAGCACGCTTTTATTATTTTTTTTTATATTTGGCCCGCCCGCACTAAGGCCGCATTTACTTTTTTTTTTTCTTTTTTTCTTCTTTTTATACCCACCACCGTAGGATGGGAGATATGTTCATTCAATCATTCCGTTTCGAACATATCGAAATATGAAATTCCGACCCTACAAAGTATATATATTTCGGATCGTCGTAAAATTCAAAGACGATTTTACGATGTCCATGTGTCTGTCCGTCCGTCTGTTGTAATCACTCTAGAGCCTTCAAAAATAGAGATATTGAGCTGAAATTTGGCACAGATACGTCTTTTTGATGTACGCAGTTTAAGTTTTTGAACTGGCCAACTCGGACCATATTTGGATATAGCTGCTATATAGACCGATTTTCCGATAAAGGGCCGAATGCCCATAAAATGCTTTATTTTTCATCCGATTTTACTGAAATTTGAAACAGTGAATAGTTTAAGGCTTCCCGACATTTGACCCAAATATGGTTCAGATCGGACTATATTTAGATATAGCTGCCATATAGACCGATCTGCCGATAAAGGGTCTGAAGTCCATAAAATCTTTATTTTTTAACCGATTTCGCTGAAATTTAAAACAATGGGTTTTTCTAAGCTAGCCGACATCTGATCCAGATATGGTTCAGATCGGACTATATTTAGACATAGCTGCATTATAGACCGATTGGCCGATAAAGGGTCTGAAGTCCTTGAAAGCTTTATTTTTTAACCGATTTCGTTGAAATTTGAAATAATGCGCAGTTTTATGCTTCTCAACATCCGGCTCAAATACGGTGCAGATCTGACTATATTTAGATATAGCTGCCATATAGACCGACTTGCCGATAAAGAGTCTGAAGTCTATAAAAGATTTAGTTTTTATTCGATTATGCTGAAATTTCGAATAATGCGCAGTTTTAGGCTTCTCAACATCCGGCCCGTATATGGTAGAGATCGGACTATATTTAGACATAGCTGCCTTATAGACCGATTTGCCGATAAAGGGTCTGAAGTCCTTGAATGCTTTATTTTTTAACCGATTTCGTTGAAATTTGAAATAATGCGCAGTTTTATGCTTCTCAACATCCGGCTCAAATACGGTGCAGATCTGACTATATTTAGATATAGCTGCCATATAGACCGACTTGCCGATAAGGGGTCTGAAGCCCATTAAAGCTTTATTTTTTAAACGATTTCGCTGAAATTTAAAACAACGGGTTATTTTAGGCCTACCGACAACTGCTCCGAATATGGTTCAGATCGGACTATATTTAGATATAGCTGCCATATAGAACGATCCCCCGATAAGGGGTCTGAAGGCCATAAAAGCTTTATTTTTTATCCGAAATTTGAAACAGTGCGCAGTTTTAAACCTTCCAACATCTAAACCAAATACGGTACAGATCGGACTATATTTAGATATAGCTGCCATATAGAACGATCCCCCGATAAGGGGTCTGAAGGCCATAAAAGCTTTATTTTTTATCCGAAATTTGAAACAGTGCGCAGTTTTAAACCTTCCAACATCTAAACCAAATACGGTACAGATCGGACTATATTTAGATATAGCTGCCATATAGACCGATCCCCCGATAAGGGGCCTGAAGCCCAAAAAACTTTATTTTTTATCCGATTTCGCTGAAATTTAAAACAATTGGTTATTTTAAGCCTCCCAACATAGGACCTAAATATGGTTTAGATCGAACTATATTTAGATCTAGCTGTCATATGGAACGATCCCCCGATAAGGGATCTGAAGCCTATAAAACCTTTATTTTTAATCCGATTTCGGTGAAATTTGAAATAGTGATTAGGTTTATGCCACATGCCATTCGATCCAAATATGGTAAAAATCGGATTGTATTTAGATACAGCTGTCATATAGACCGATATGCCGATTAAGGGTCTGAAGCTCATACAAGCTTTATTTATTACCCGATTTTGTTGACATTTAAAAAACAAAATTCAACAGTGACTTACATTTATTAGACCACTCAATATCCGTGCCGAATTTGGGTGCATAAATTATCCAAGTTTCACCAGATTGTGGCGAAAGGGGGTTTACATATACACCCAAGGAGGTGGGTATCCAAAATTTTACCCGGCCGAACTTAATGCCTTAATGCCTACTTATGTCTACGTTATCATAAGAACAGTTTCACCCTACTTAAGTCATCACAAACTTGTTTCTTCTTAACTCTTATTATTCTAATAAAAATGTTCGAAAACAAATTGCCATATAATTTATGAATACATAAATAAGAGCATTAAATAATGTGTAAATTGTTTCCATGGCAAAAGTCTTACTAGTCCCATTGGATGCTTGGGAATTTTACAATCAATACACCAAATACAAATTTGATTGCTTTTAACATGAACCTCATTAAAGCGTTTAGGAATTTTGCACAGTCTTTCTGTTCTATATAATGCGAAATGATTCTTCATAGCGTGCTGTCAAAAATTTCTAAATATTTATAGAAATACCCAGGAAATCATGCCAATCCCATTCTAATAACTTTAAATTGCATCTGACTTTCACTCAGCGCATGAAAACCAATTACTTTCGTTTAATGAGGGAAATGATGGCAAATTTTATGACTTTATGGATGCCTGCCTTTGATAACCCAACTTCCTGTGTGTTTGTGTGGAATTTTAGTGGAAAAACGCTTAAGGCAAAGTAGGAGTACCTAAAGAATCCTAAACCATTTTTACGACTTGTGGATATCAAGGCTTTAAAAAATCCATAAAAAATGTCCGCATCTTTTAAGGGCATATAAAATATTTGCGTGTTTTATAACTGCTGCTTGCGTGAGACCTTCAAATTTGCAAATATTTCTATTGCTAATTTTTTCCTCAACATTAATGTAAAGAATATCGAGAATACTTTTGTCATATGACTGAAGGCTGTTCGAGTCAAGCTTTTATGCTCATGTATGAGCGGCCCATATCCTCCACCATAGGATGGCGGCCATTAACTTGTCATTGCCTTAGAAATATCTTGTTTAAGAAAGTTTAAAGCCAATCTAGCCATGTCCGTCCTTTTGTCGAAAGCACGCTAACCACTCGACATTTAGACTTTACTACTTCGATTTTATGTAGTTGGGTTGGGATTGTCAATAAGCTATAAGGGTCTATGTATAGATATAGTTCTCAATAAAGCCGATCTCCTAACTATACTCCTTGAGCCCCTAAAGGCCGCAATTATTAGCCGGTTTGCCTAAAATTTTGCACAACGACTTTTATTATGTGCTACACCATCCATACCAAGAATGGTCCATAACTTCATAAAGAGTGCGGTTTTAATCCCACCCATAGCACTATGGTCATACACACAAGCCAGCGATCGGTTTATTGTAAACTCCCACACTAAAAAGTAAAGTCGTGAAAAAAAACTCTAAGCTATTCCCAAAATCTCTCACTCTCTCTTCTCTCACTCATAGAAAAAAGTCAAGGACCAAGCTCGACCCATTTTGCTTTGCTATATTTGGGTTTCTTTAACTTGTTCTTGCTTAAACTACAGTGTTCTCAACCTTCACTGCATACTCTCCCCTAACTCTTTATACTGTCCACCAATTACATTGTTCATTAAGTGGTTGAAAGGAGGGTGCAGATATTAATCCGCCCCATGCCACTATGGACTAAGCCAATAATCGGCTTGTTGTGCGCTCTAAAAATTGAAAACTAATTTCAAACAAGAAAATCTAAGTTAGAAATTCCGTGCTACTCACAAAATCCTTAATTGTTTTCAATACCACTTCCCTAAGTTGGTTCATGTCTGATATTGTGTCTCCACCTACGTACCGATATCTGTTGGACGCGAAAGCCGGACAATGACAAAGTAAATGCTCCAATGTCTCATCATCTTCCCCACTTGCCCCACACCTGCTATCACTTGCCGCACCGATTTTACATAATTGAGCTCCTAGTCCTATGTGTCCCGTTATGATACCTATAGCTATACTGATCTCCTTCTTACATCCTTTCAGTAATAGCCTCGTCTTCTCACGATCTGGATCTCCCCGTAGAATTTTCGCCGTCCTACTGGCCGTTTCCCTGTTCCACAATGTTGCATGCACATTCGTCGCCCACTCCCTTTACTAGGTCTGCGTCGTCCCGAAAGGCTTCGGGTTATCCAAGTTTATTAACGTCAGTCCTCTGGCCTTCACCGCCAAATCGTGTGCCCTTTCATTTCCCCCTTACTCCGTTATGGCCCGGCACCCAAACGATGCGGATTTTGCCATCCTCAGTGAAGGCGTTAATCTCCTTCTTACACTGCAAGACTGTTCGTGACCTTACCGTCCTGGTTGTTATTGCCCTTATGGCAATTTTGCTGTCGGTAAAGATGTTCACACACGTCGTCCTCGCGTTAGCACCACACCAATTCACGCATTCCGTGATCGCCCGGATCTACGCCTGCAGTACCGTATTATGGTCAGGCAGTCTAAAACAGATCTCAGTCCCTGGGTTCTTAATGTAAACCTCCAGGCCCACTCTGTCCTCTAGCTTTGATCCATACGTCAATCCACGACTGTGCCGATGGCAGAAGTGCCTCGTACTCGACTTCAAGGTTCATCTCAGGTATCCGATCGGAAACCTCTGCCCTTCTTTCCAGGTTTCCTATCGTCGCCTTGATTATACCGCAATGGTATGAGCTGCTCCCATCCTCAATCCATTCTCCCATCGCCTTAAGTCTCATAGCCGCTGTGGCTGCCTCACACTTAATCGGTATGTCAATGGGTCGGATATCTAGAATAGTCTCCAGTGTCTTAGTGGGCGTGGTCCCAGAACCTGTTGTATGGTCCCTATTTTGCACTTTTTCTCCATAGCAGTCTACCAAACTAGTGAGGCGTAAGTAAGTATTGGTCTTATCACGCTCCTGTAGAGCCAGTGGACTTTCCTAGGATTCAGGCCCCATTGCGAGCCTACGGCCCCTTTTCATAGTTCCCAACATCTGTGAGCCTTCTCAGTACTCTCTTGAATGTGACACTTCCAATTCAGTTTCCTATCCAAGTCCACCCCTAAGTATTTGACCTTGTCAGTTATCGAAATCGCCTCATTGAGGAAACGGGGTGCGTTAAATTGCCCTACCTGCGTCTTCCTTGTGAACAGGCATATTTCAATCTTCTCTGGGTTAACATTGAGACCTCTGGGTCTAGCCCAGTCATATGCCTTATGCAAGACCTTTCGGCCCTTCAGCATAGCTCGTTCGGATCCTTACCCCTTAGAAGTATTATAACATCGTTCGTTCGGGTTCAGACCGCTCCTCAGTCAGCATCCGTAATAGGTGGTCACTCATAGGAGTGGGGATTAAATGCCACTCGCGTTTCGTCTTTGGTAAGAAGACTTTTCAACCATATTAGATGTAATGGCTTCAAGGGCCGTTCGTTGGTATGTTGTATTTAATTCGTATTTAATTGCGAAAACGCATCTATGATACAATCACCACATTAACCAAGCGCGACAACCCTGCTTATTAGCTGTACCTTTTCCTTTTTTTTTGGTTATCTACAATACATTCAAAATCTTATTTCAAAGCTATCACTTGGGGTACCACATTCTTACAAATCCGCAGGTCATCTTGTGTCTATTCCAATTTGAGGGAAAAAAAGTGTTCTCTCTTGATCGGCCTTCATTTATTATTTTAAATTCCTTTTTTGTGGGTAGGCGATTGCCTTCTGACACGTCCTTTCATTCGAATACAAGATATTCTCGTTCGTCCTACATGACAGTTTGGTGTTCTTTTTTTTTTGGGTGGAGGGGGTCGGTCCCCCCAACGCTAAGACCCAAAAGACAAGTTATTTGAGTCCTTTATTGTCGCTATCTACAAATCCTGCTGAACGGCAGGACGTGACCCAGATACTTGAATCCTTATAACAACATAGATTCGAACTCTACTGTCATAGGGCTTTCCTTAAATTCCCATTTTATCCCGATTGAACTGCACGTCGTATTAAAGGGTATTAGATGGGTGGACTAGTCCTAGACTCTGTCCCAAAGGTGTTTGTCAGATTCGTAGTCAACTCTCAAAGACCTTTAATGTTATACTCATTTTGTGAGGTTGAACATTTATGCCCTTTTGGGGGGTTTATGGGGTTAAAGAGGCCCCGTAGACACCTTGGACCAAATTCTCTCACACAACAAGGAATACATTTTTATACCAGTTTTTACTATACTTTTGAATACCTTTCATTTGATATCCATATTGTCCCAATCGGTAAAGATGTGCTGTTGAGGAGTTTTTGGAGTATGAATTTTTATAAAGAGTGATTTGCTAAGAGCTTGATAACTTTTTTTTAAAAAAAACGCATAAAATTTGCAAAATCTCATCGGTTCTTTATTTGAAACGTTAGATTGATCCATGACATTTACTTTTTGAAGATAATTTCATTTAAATGTTGACCGCGGCTGCGTCTTAGGTGGTCCATTCGGAAAGTCCAATTTTGGGCAACTTTTTCGAGCATTTCGGCCGGAATAGCCCGAATTTCTTCGGAAATGTTGTCTTCCAAAGCTGGAATAGTTGCTGGCTTATTTCTGTAGACTTTAGACTTGACGTAGCCCCACAAAAAATAGTCTAAAGGCGTCAAATCGCATGATCTTGGTGGCCAACTTACCGGTCCATTTCTTGAGATGAATTGTTCTCCGAAGTTTTCCCTCAAAATGGCCATAGAATCGCGAGCTGTGTGGCATGTAGCGCCATCTTGTTGAAACCACATGTCAACCAAGTTCAGTTCTTCCATTTTTGGCAACAAAAAGTTTGTTAGCATCGAACGATAGCGATCGCCATTCACCGTAACGTTGCGTCCAACAGCATCTTTGAAAAAATACGGTCCAATGATTCCACCAGCGTACAAACCACACCAAACAGTGCATTTTTCGGGATGCATGGGCAGTTCTTGAACGGCTTCTGGTTGCTCTTCACTCCAAATGCGGCAATTTTGCTTATTTACGTAGCCATTCAACCAGAAATGAGCCTCATCGCTGAACAAAATTTGTCAAAATTTCGAACCGAACACTGATTTTGGTAATAAAATTCAATGATTTGCAAGCGTTGCTCGTTAGTAAGTCTATTCATGATGAAATGTCAAAGCATACTGAGCATCTTTCTCTTTGACACCATGTCTGAAATCCCACGTGATCTGTCAAATACTAATGCATGAAAATCCTAACCTCAAAAAAATCACCCTTTACTATCCGAACCGGACCCGCTCCGCTGCGCCTTCTTTAACTCTCTAATATATTTTTAGTGTGGGAACACTTCGCCCTAAATGTGAATATCGCATTCGTGCCATTGTAGCATATGTCCGTCTATGACACTGAACCTCTGCGTTCGAATCCTGCTGAAAACATTGGACAAAATTTAAAGCAGTCTCTTAATGCTGGCGACATTTGCGAGGTACCAAAGAGGTGTCTCAGTGTGACACGCGGTTCGGACTCGGCTTTAAAAAAAGGTCCCTTATCATTAAGTTTAAACTGGAATCGGGGAGCACTCATTGATGTGTGAGAAGTGTGCCGAACGAATTGCATCGATATTAGGGTATTGAGAAGTGCCTTTTAGGGGAACGATGGTATCTCAGAAGCTTCGACCCTAATATGGACATCAAATTCCTGCTACACTCCCAAATACCTTAAATTTGAGCCCCATATTGCCATGGTAGGTAAACAATAATCGTTTGGAGGTTGTTTTGGAGCTGGGACGGTGCCTGGTACTTTGCCCTGGAAAAAGATATCAAATTCGTTCTTTACTCCCAAATACAGTTCATTTGAGCTCCATATTGCCACAGTGGGATATGGAGCTCAGTTTAGGGGGTGCTTTAGGACGTATCCCCAAACACTTGGCTCCAAAATTGGATATCAAATTTGTTTTCTACTCATTTGAGTCCCATATTGCCATAATGGGCCAAATAACCCATTTGACATATTTTTAGGAGGAAAAGCACCACCTTGACTTAATCGCAAATTTTAATGTCATATTTTGAATCTACTCCAAAATACTTTTCAAATGAGTCCCATATAGACATGGTCGCCTAATATGCCCATTTGGAGGTACTTGGGGGTGGGGCGACCTCCCATTACTTGGACCTAATTTTTTATACCAGATTTTTGTAACCTATTGTCTTATACTTTTCATTTGAGACCCATATTGACATGAACGTCGAATATATTTGTTTAGAGGAGTTTTTGGGTTGGGGAGGCCTGCTGGGTACTTGGACCCAAATTTTAGTACGATATTCGTTTTCTAGTCTCCATTACCTTTTATTTGATACCCATATTATACCTATCGGTCCACTTTTGATATTGGATGGCGTTGTTGGGATGAGAGGAAGGACCGCCCCCATCTGATATCTTAAAATTATAAAGCCTATTTTTCTTTCCATACAAACTTACACAATCTGTGAAAATTTTAAGAAAACCGGTTTAGCCGTTTTTGATTCTACGGAACAAACAAAAAACCGAGTCCCATGCAGTCATGATGGATCATATGCCCACTTAGGGCGTTTTTGAGGGGTTTGGTGACCCCTTGTACTTCGATCTGATTTTGTACGGCAGATTCGTAATCTACTCCCAAATACCTTTCATTTGAGGCCCATATTGACATGAACGTCCAATATGTCTGTTTGGGGGGAATTTTGGGGTTGGCGCGGCCCGACTGGTACTTAGACCCAAATTTGAATACCATATTTGTATTCTATTTTCCAATACCTTTCATTTAATACCCATATTGTCCCGATCGGTCTACTTTTTTTTAGGAAACGGGGGAGGGGTCCGCCCACTACCGTAGTCAATAAATTATAAAGCCGTGTTCTCCTTACTGACAATATTGCCAATCTACTCCCGAACACCTTGTATTTGAGTCCCATATTGTCATGATCATCCAAAAAACCTATTATAGGGGGTTTTGGGGTTAGGGCGACCACCCCGTTATTTGAACCCAATTTTTATACCCTCCACCATAGGATGGGGGTATACTAATTTTGTCCGTTTGAAATTTTGCTCAAATATTTCTTATTAGTGTGGGTCAGGTGGGCTATATCGGTCCACGTTTTGATATAGCTGCCATATAAACCGATCAGGGATCTTGACTTCTTGAGCCTCTAGAGGGCAAAATTCTTACCCGATTTGGCTGAAATTTTGCATGAGGTGTTTTGTTATGACCTTCAACAACTGAACTAAGAATAGTTGAAATCGGTCCATAACCTGATATAGCTGCTATATAAACCGATCTGGGGTCTAGACTTCTTGAGCCACTAGAGGGCGCAATCATTATCCGATTTGGCTGAAATTTTGCATGAGGTGTTTTACTATGACTTTGAACAACTGTGCGAAGAATAGTTCAAATCGGTCCATAACCTGATATAGCTGCCATATAAACCGATCCAGGGTCTTGACATCGTGAGCCTCTACAGGGAGCAATTCCAATCAGATTTGGCTGTTATATTGCGTGATGTTTTTTTTATGACTTCCAAGAACTGTATTAAGAATAGTTCAAATCGGTCCATAACCTAATATAGCTGTCATATAAACCGATCTGGGATCTTGACTTTTTGAGCCACTAGAGGACGCAACTATTATCCGATTTAGCTGAAATTTTGTACAACGGTTTCTCTCATGACCTTTTACATATGTGTCGATATTGGTATGAATCGGTTTATAGCCTAATGCAGCTCCCCTCAAACCTTTCTCCCTATTTTTCTCTTCAGCCCCTCAAGTGCCCAATTCTTGCTAGATTTGTATGAGATTTTATACAATGACTTCTACTATGGTCCCCAATATTCAGTTCAATTATTGTCCGAAATGAAAAATAACTTGATATTGTTCCAATAACATAGCAATCATTTTCTTTTATCCTTTGTTTGCCTAAAAAGAGATACCGTGGCAAGAGATCGACAAATGCGATCCATGGTGGAGGGTATATATGATTCGGCCCGGCCAAACTTAGCACGCGTTTGCTTGTTAATTTGAAATTCGTACTCTACTCCTGAAAACCTCTCATTTGAGTCGCATATTGTCCCGATCGGTCCACATTTATTTTTGGGTAGTACTTTTATGATTAGGGGGAGGGTCCGCCCCCTTCCGATATCGAAAAAATTATATAGCCTATGCGAAAATTTCAAGGCAATCGGTTCAGCCGTTTTTGAGTCTATACGGAACAAACAAACAAACCGACAATCAAACAAACAAACACAAATTCAAATATGGTCCGATTTGGCCCTTTCAAGACCTAACCGGCGTGCATCAAAAAGACGTATCTGTGCCAAATTTCAGCTCAAGATGGACTGACGGACGGACGGAGAGACACACGCACATCCTTCAATTGTCTTTGATTATAGCCTATGGTGGTGGATATAAAAATCACTGAAGTTTTGTCTTTAGAAAAAAATGTCATTCAAATTTTGTCTTTAGAACCAATTTCATTAAAATTGTAACTTAAGAACAAATTTCATTGAATTTTGTCTTTAGAGAAAATGCAATTGAAATTTTGTCTTTAGAAAAAATTTCATTAAAAAATTGTTTTAAAATAAAGTTTCATTGAAATTTTTCCCTCTTACAAAACAAAAATAACTACGTCCCTGGCTTCCATACATATCTGTTATCCCATATGAGATTTTACTACTTTGGTAGCCTCTAGACTGGTATGACCTATACAAAATTTAGAACGAAATGTTCTACATCGATCAGTAAATCTGTAAAAACGATATATGATCAGATTTATCATCCATTTGGTACAGTCTTGCATTTGCTAAAAACAAGTTTGGATGGGAAAATGCAGAGTATTCTATTTTACCTTACATTACTTGTTTTACATGAAATCATAGCTGTTGCTTCGAGTCATTACAACTTCTATATGGACCTTCATAAACTGTTAGGAAAATAGAGCAACAATTATTGAGAACATTTTGCTTGATCTAACCATTTATGCTAATGCTTTCGAAAACTACTGTTGTAACTACAACCAAAGCAAGAATAGAGCATAAATGAGTCTGCCAAAGTTTTGGATATTGCTTGTTTTGTTTTTAGGTATTTTGCATATTTTGCTGTAATATTTTGTGCAAATATACATAAAAAGTTTCTTTAAATTAAGCAAATTCCTTGTAATCAGTATGGAAAATATAAATTTGGCTTTCATGTTCTCCATTCAACGCAGCACAAAATGTGGTGAAGGAAACTACAATAGAGTGGGTCCTAAAGGGAATCGTCTATTATATAAAAATTAAATTGTTGCGCTTTGTTTGTTTGTCTATGCAAAACGCTTATTTGAGCCGTTGAATGGAGGGGACGCTCTGCTGTCTGCTACTGAAACCTCGACTGGTGGAGCGGCTGCTGGTGGTATCAGGCCGTAGCATATGGTCTGCTACTGAAACCTCGACTGGTGGAACGGCTGCTGCAGGGTCCACTAGCCGGCAGACGACAGGTCATCAGGGTTTTTTTTTTGACGAAGACACCTGGTTCGAGTCTTAAAGACAAGGTCGAAACTATTCTTTCCTCGCATGTCTCTAATTTACCTAGGCCATAGGCCTTCGACGGCAAACCAACACGCTCTTAAAGAGGTTGCAATAATAGAAGACGCATCGCTCTCAGGTTAATTGAGAGGCCTGGTGCGAATGATCCTAAGACTCTCACTAATCGGCAGAGAGACTCCCTAAATTGGGCTCGGGGATTCGCTGCACAGGCTACCCCAAAGACTACACGTCTACACTCGAAAACAGCACCGCAGTCAGCCAAAAGGCTGCGGTCACCTGGAGTGCATCCCATGCCTAAAAGAACAAGGCAGAACAATAGTAAGAAAGATCCCAGAACCTTTGCTAATGTTGCTAGGGACAGTTTGGTGATGACAGTTGTCGACAAAAGAGAAGAACAGGACTGTATTGCAAATTGCAAATTTTGCCCATTAACGTTCCGCTAAGGAACAGGGGCAAATTTCTCACATATCAATGAGGGCAGTCCGATTCAAATTTTAGCTCAATGATAAGGCGCCTCCTTTTTATAGCCGAGTCCGAACGGTGTGCCGATGCACGATATCTCTTTGGAGAAAAGTTTTGCATGGCATAGTACCTCACAAATGTTGGGAGCATTAGGAGGGGAAAACCACCGCTGAAAATTTTTTCTGATGGTCCCGCCAGGATTCGAACCCAGGCGTTCAGCGTCATAGGCGGACATGCTAACCACTACGCTACGGTGGCCTCCTAGGAATAATTGGGTTGGGATAGTCAATGGACTGTCGTCAGTGTACACCGATGTGAGGAACTATAGACCACATCGCTAAAGTCTGGCGGATTGCAAAAGACTGAAAATCCCCCTGCCATAATCGTGACAGGAGGGGATGGTATCGAAACGGGACCAGATAAGCCCTGTGTGGGTGGGTCATCCAGTTGGACTGGGCTAAAGGTGTGCGCCAGCGGGGAAGCAAGGTAATCAAAAAGTACTTTGACAGCAGCAGCCAGTGAAGCTTTTAAGGAGGAATCGTGTACACGGCAAGTGTCCAGTGTCCTGAGGAGGAGTGGTTCCACTACTTTCTCACCTGCTACTGGATGCATACGGAAGCTCATCTTGCCAAGATCTAATGAATCTTGTGAGGATGAACTCCTGGCGGAATCAGAAGACGAGGCTAACACAATAGTGGTGGTAGTTCTGAATCCTGACTATGGTCCGGTTTCTAGAGATAAATCTCCACCAGTGTAAGGCCGGCGGCACTAAAGGTCCTCCTGATGGTAGGGGAATTTGATGTGGTTCTTATCCAGGAACCATGGGTGTGTGGAGGAATGGTTCATGGACTATTCCGGGATTTAAACTACTCAAGGGTACGGGAAATGGGAGACACAGAGCCTGTATTCTTGCCAAGAGTAGTCTAAATGTTTTTCTTCTTCCGTCGCTAAGCACTGACATTAATAAGGCTGAGCTAAGAAATTATAAGGGCGTGCTGAGAAAGGCTCAGAAAAAACCCTGGGTAGAATTCTGCAGGTCCGTGGAGGACACACCTGAGGCCCCTTGAATAAAGAAGATTCTGTCCCCGAGACCTATTACGGTGGGGTATATTCAGAAGTCAGAGAATGTATAGACAATATCTAGTAAGGGAACACTAGAACTAATCGTTGATAAGTATTTCCCGGGAAATTCTCCAACGGAGAACATGGTGCCAGAAGTGATTGTCACTGGTATGCATTCGTCGGAGGTTATTAGAAAAATTGTGTCTGAGCCGAAAATCTTTTGGGCGATAAGAAGTTTCGACTCCTTTAAGTCGCCAGGCTCTGTTGTTGTATCACCGGTTGAATAACAAGCTGTGTCTGGTAGAGTGTTTCCTTGGTTAAGGAGTAAATACTCTGCTTATATCACCACGTCATATATACCTGTAGGATGGAGGGACACGAATGTCATTTTCATTCCGAAATCAGAAAAACCCTACCACACGAATCGAGAGATTTTCGTCCTATAAGTCTGTCATCCTTTATGTAAAAGACTCTTGAGAGGTGGAAAGAAAGTTCCTTTGAGATCGCCTGTCGCGGCAACAGCATGCATATAGTAAAGGCAAATCCACTAAAACAGTCCCTCACGACCTAGTCGGCAACATAGAGGATTATCTCGCTGTCAAGGAATATTCAATGGTAGATTTCTTGACATTGAAGGTGCTTTTAATAAAGTAAATCTGATGTCAATCATGAAGGAGATGGAGTTTCTAGACATCACCTCTACCATAAGAAAGTTTATTATTAACTTACTAAAAGATGCACTACGGCAGGCTTGGGATCAGTGGATCATAAAAAATGGGTCAGCAGAGGAACACCTCCTTGTTTGTGCACTTTGGAGTAGACCGCGTGTTATGAACTGGGTATATATTGCAGTTGCCGGACCTATAATGCTATATGGTGTTGTGGTCTGGTGGACAACGCTTCAAAAGTCCACCTATTGTTCAATTGTCAACCGGATCCAAAGAATGGCTTGTTTGTGCATCACAGCCGCACTGAGGACGACACCATCTGATGCACTGTATTTAATGCTACACCCTATGCCTCTGGACATTGTGGCTAGGCAAATTGCTGCGATTAAGAGAGCTTGCTCTTTGATCATGTTGCGGCTACGGACACTGTTATATAGAAGGCATTTTCCTTCTTGTGTTCCTGTGGTATCACAATGGACGAGAGCGTCTAAATGAGTTTGAAGGCAAACTGCTACCTAAACCTAACCCAATATTGCCACTTAAACCTAACCTAACATTATATTGAAGGTCAAACAAGAAATCGTTGTGCAAAATTTCAGCCAAATTGGATAAGAATTTCTGTTTCTAGAGGCTCAAGAAGTATCATCGGGTGATCGGTTTATATTGAAGCTATATCAGGTTGTTTTCGAACCGAACACTGATTTTGGTAATAAAATTCAATGATTTGCAAGCGTTGCTCGTTAGTAAGTCTATTCATGATGAAATGTCAAAGCATACTGAGCATCTTTCTCTTTGACACCATGTCTGAAATCCCACGTGATCTGTCAAATACTAATGCATGAAAATCCTAACCTCAAAAAAATCACTCTTTATTTGCGTCCTCTTGCGGCTCAAGGTCGGTTTATATGGAGAGCTATATCAGGTTATGAATCGATTTAGACCATACTTGGCAAAATTGTTGAAGGTTAAACCAAAACATTTCTTGCAAAATGTCAACCAAATCGGATAATAATTGCGCCCTCTAGCGGCTCAAGAACTCAAGATCCGAGATCGGTTTATATGGAGAGCCATATCAGGTTATGAACCGATTTGTACCATACTTGGCATGGTTGATGGAAGCCAAAATAATACACTTGGTGTAAAATTTCAGCCAAATCGAAGGCTCAAGATGTCAAGTTACGAGATCGGATTATATGGAAGCTATATCAGGTTATGAATCTAATTGAGCCATACTTAACACAGATGTTGAAGGTCAAACCAAAACACTTCGTGCAAAATTTCATCCAAATCGAGTAAGAACTGCGTCCTCTAGCGGCTCAAGATCCGAGATCGGTTCGTATGGAGAGCTATAACAGGTTATGAACCGATTTAGACCATACTTGGCAAAGATTTTGGTCAAAACGAAACACTTGGTGCAAAATTTCAGCCAAATCGAATAACGATGGCGCCCTCTAGTGGCTCAAGATCCGAGATCGGTTCGTATGGAGAGCTTAACAGGTTATGAACCGATTTAGACCATACTTGGCAAAGATTTTGGAAGTCAAAACAAAACACTTGGTGCAAAATTTCAGCCAAATCGAATGAGACTTGCGCCATCTAGAGGCTCCAGATGTCAAAATCCCATATCGTTTTATATGGCAGCTATACCAAAACATGGACCGGTTTGGCCCGTTTACAATACCAACTGACCTGCACTAATCGGAAATATTAGTGCAAAACCTTAAGCACCTAGCCTTACTCGTTTGAAAGTTGGCGCGCTTTCGACAGACAGATGGACGGCCGGACATGGCTAAAATGAGTGAGAAAAGCAAGACAATTCTGTTTAAAAACGGAAGGAGATAACTATTTGAAATGGGTCAAGCTGGGGTGTTAACGAGATCATGGCCCTAGGTGGTCCGGCGCCTCAAGGCGGGCCACCTTCGCATTTCGAAACGTTGTTCGAGCTGCCAAATCTTCATTTGTGGTCCGATTTTCAAAATTCTGTGGAGGCTACAAATATTGTTAGGTGTAAAAACATATTTGCATGGGTTTTTGGAATAATAAACACATGTACTTCAATGGGTGATCTGGGCTGTGGAATTTGAGAACTCAAGGGGTCTTTGCAATAAAAAATTGCCCATTATGAAGCACATATTGCACCCGTTTAAGTTATATTTTTTTTAATTCGTTTTTTTTTTTCGATTTTCTCCCACTGTGCAACTCTAGCTTATATTGTTTGTGCTTCAGCAAAGTCTTTTAGCTTTATTCCGTTATCTGAAGATCTCCTGTGATAGTAAAACTTTACAATTGTTGGACCAAGGATATTCTCGCATTCTATTGTTGCAATATAATCGTTCACACCATGATTTTAATGTAATGGCTGGGGCAGCGCTTATATGTTTTCTCTGGGTGTTAGTAGAATGTTTCCTTGGTCTGTTTGGCTTTATCTTCTGTCGGTGCATGGACACAAATGATGTAAAACAATTTGACATTTATGCAAATTAAGTCTGGCCTCTTTTCCGTAGGTTAGTTTCCGATGAATTACAACTCCACAGCCAAACGCTTGGCAATTAAAATACGAAATAAAATGTTTTATAGCTGCCATGAAAAGAGGCATGGATTTCGCTGTGGATTTGTGGTTAATCGGAGACTGAAACACCTTGCCTCCAGGTTTGCTCCGGTAGATGAGTGGCTAGCCACAATCCGCATAAACACCAAATTCTTTAATATCAGCCATATATGCGCCCACGCCCCGACGGAATACAAGGACGAACAGACCAAGGATATTTTCTAGGAGCGCCTAGAAAGAGAAAATGACCGCCGTCCCGAATCATACTGAGAGATTTTAATGCGAAAATAGGTACAAAAAATGTCTTTGGCCCAACAGTCGGAAGGGAACACGGTGGTTAGCTGCGGCAAAGCACATGATGGTTTGCAGCACCAGTTTGCAACATCGAAGGATTCACACGGCCGGATGTCTTCAGATCAAAACACGAGAAACCAAATAGACCATGTTGTGATAGATGTAAAGCATCCAACCAACGTGTAAGATGTACAATCGATCCGAGGGGCGAACATCGATTCGGCTCATTACCTTGTTGCAGCAAAGGTTAGCACCGGACTTAATGTGGCGATGAACATACGATCTGAGTCTGCACGGCAGCTGAACATCGGAAATCTGCAAACACAACAGGTGGCAAAGGCATATTCAACTCAGTTGACGCAATTGGTTGCAGAAAGCACACTCTGTCCCGATAGTATGGCAGCGCAATAACTAACCATTGCCTATTCCATGAAAGAGCCGCTATATCCGTACTTGGGTACCAAAAGCTTCCCACAAAGAACCCAAGGTACGATCAGGATTGCGAAAAAGTTACTGGAGCCAAGAACGCGGCATACAGGGCATCCTTAAAATCAGTAGCAACGCGCCAGATGAAGGAGAGGTATCGATAGAAAATGAGGGAGGAGAAACGTCTCTCCGCAAGAAGACGAAGGAAATGGATGTTCAGGAGCCAGAATGAAGTCCAAAAATTTTTACCAAAGAATTAAACATCAAAGCGATGGCTTTGGTGCAGGCCCATCCTCCTGCAAAGACAAAGAAGAAAATCTGGTAACTTATACAGATAGTGTGAAAGAACACTTTCCCAGCTGCTGATATCCAATGATATTACCCATGAGTATACCGCAGAACCAATCCCTGATGATGGTATGGAATGTGTTCCACATAGTCAAAATGTAGCAGTAACCCGGCTGAAAAACAATAAGGCAGCAAGAGCCGATGGGTTGCCTGATAAGGCGTATGCATCATCTCGTTTGCGCAATTTGGCTAGAAGAACGCATAATGATTGGAACCTCAGCATACTATGTCCTGTACACAGGAAAGGGACAAAATTGCAAGTGAAGCTTTGGACCTGGTAAACCCACCTTAGACCAGATATTAGCACTGCGCTAAATCCCGAAAAAGACATAAAAGGGACAAATCAATACCTAACATCTTTTCGTTGACTACAAAGCCGCCTTCGACATGCCTATACGTTCAAAGGTATTTCGGGCCATGTCTAAGTTTGGTATCCTTGCAGAACTGATACGACTTTGCAGGATGACGCTTGCTGATACACGCTCTTCAAATGAATTAGGAAAGAATCTCTCAGAACGGTTCAATACCACATAAGGTTCCAGACAGGAAGACAGCCTATCGTGTGATCTCTTTGATATTCTGTTGGAGAAGATTATACGAAAGAACCTATGCTATTCGTCTATGCCGACGACCTTCATATAATATTGGGTTGCCCAAAAAGTAATTGCGGATTTTTTAAAAGAAAGTAAATGCATTTTTAATAAAACTTAGAATGAACTTTAATCAAATATACTTTTTTTACACTTTTTTCTAAAGCAAGCTAAAAGTAACAGCTGATAACTGACAGAAGAAAGAATGCAATTACAGAGTCACAAGCTGTGAAAAAATTTGTCAACGCCGACTATATGAAAAATCCGCAATTCCTTTTTGGGCAACCCAATAGATCGGCCACCGGAAGAAGCAATCGCAGCCTTTGAAAGTATCGAAATGGAATCAAGGAAAATTGGTTGGGCAGTGAATGGAGATAGCACAAAGTGAACGATATCAACTCCCACAAAGCCCTGTAAGCCCAAGCAGATAAAGAAAATGGAGAACGTTGGAAACTACAACTTTGAGATAGTCAGTAACTTTATCTACCTCGGCACCGCCGTAACCGAAACAAAACGAAATAAAACGAAGGATAGTTTTGACTAACAGATGCTGTTTTGGACTGAGCAAGCTGATGGGGAGCACAGCCGCCTTTAGACAGACAAAAATTACACTATAGAAGACAATAATACTACCCGTGAGGTTTTATGGATGAGGCAGTACTTGGAGTGTTTGAGAGAAAAAACCTTTGTCAAAATATATGGACCAGTTTGCATTAATGGAAAATTTAGACGTCGTATGAACCAAGAGCTATATGTATGTAGTTAAACCCAACAGAACACAACATTTGCATTGGCTAGGTTTTGTTTTCAGAATGCATGTGGAAGCTCCATCAAAGAAATCTTTTGAAGGCAGCCATAATAGAAAACGCAAAATGGGAAGACCCAAACTCCGATGGAGCGACAATGGTTGTCAGAAATCGGAGAAGAAGTGCAGAAGATCGATACTCTTGGACATCTATTCAACATCCGGCTGGAGGACTAAGTTTTCTGTAATGGCCAATTAAAGAGAAGTAAGTCTGGAAAAATCGAAGTTTGTTCAGATTTGTATATAGCCTCCATTTACATCATCCATTCGGTATGTTTTTCTTTGTATAGAATTTTAGCCATTTTATTGAAGATGTTATCTTAACAGACAATTTTACTGAATAATTAAAGCATTTTATTGATCTTGAGCAGATCCCACATCGTTGTTCCTGTGATGGGGACATTTTGATTTCTCTACAGTTCCTTCTTGTTCATATCATGGATAGGTTTATTCCACATAAAAAATTAAAAATGTGTAAACTTGTTTCCTTTGTCCCTTGTGTGGGTTTAATACTCAAGCACCTTCAGCACGTACAAAAGAAGTTCAAATACAAGTGTGGCTGGTGAAAATAAAAATAACAATAACTTTTTGGTTTTGGCAATCACCTCAGGAACCACCATTCATCATTCTGCTCCTCTGGATACCCATACATGAGTGGACATGATTCATTCACATTATGCCCTTCAATGGGGCCATAAGTTGAGTTTACAAAACTTTTGTTTTTGTAATGGCTTAATAATTCATGGCATTCACCCATCAATGATATCCTTGCTATGCAATGGATGTAACTTTTCAACTATACCATAAAACATTCAACACTTGGAGTTTCATAAATTTATGCTCGGGACATTATTCCCTTCAGCGAACAACTATACAACAAAAAAAAGTTTGCAAATTAAAAATTCATCATAACTGGAAGTTTGATATGAATGTTTAGGTTTTCGTCATTGACTAAATACAATCTCTCAGAAAAAGAAATGTTTTGGAGGAAATCGAAAATTACAAATAGCGACGAACAAAAAGTGGGCAAAACGAAAGTTTTGCTACTCTACAACTCAGGGGATGGAAAAAATTTATGGTTTTCATATTGACCATACATATTTCAGAGTCAGATAGCTGTCACTTCACTTATGCCCAGCTTGCTTTATTATTTTATAAGGAACTAGCTGACCCGGGCCTAAAACATCCCCTAAATGAAAGGAATTGGGGGGTAGTGCAAGAGTTGATACCCACTTTCGGGACCAATTTTCTGGGGGTCTACCCCTTTGCCAAAATACCCCACAAACAGCAATTTTTTACTGACCATCGCATTATGGGGCTCAAATAAAGGCATGTATTTAGGGCATCACCCATTCCCAAAATCACCCCCCAAAGGGTAAAAATTTTTCGACCATACTAATATGTGGCTCTAATGAAAGGTATTTGAGAGATTGGAAAACGAATTTGATAACCAATTTTGGGGCCATGTGTTTGGGGAACGCCTCATCCTGTAAACTCCTCTTAAGCCAATGGCAATATGGGGTTTTAATAAATGGTATTTAAGAGAACAGCACGATGCTGATATTTTTTCAGGGCCAAGTATCTGGGGGACCACCTCTCCCCCGAAGACACCACTAAAACAGACATCATGAGAATATCGGGCTGAAATGAAGTATTTTAAGAATGGAGTACACCTTACATCCAAACTTAAATTCGTAGACCATTAAAGATAATATGGGATTCAGATAAAGGCACTTATATTGTTAAACTGTTATTCAAGATTGCATGATATTTCACTAAAAGATCTTTAATTGTCGAAAAAAAATATTCCAAGGAAACTTTTGTTCCATATAAAGTTAAAGTAGGCGCAGCGGAGCGGGCCCGGGTCAATTTGTGTTTGTTTGTTAGTATGTTTGTGTGTTCCTTATGGACTCAGAAACGGCTGAACCGAAATTTTCTCTGATGGTGTATAATGATCCCGTGGTGAAAATAGGGTACTACATTTTTCGATATCTGAAGGGGGAACGGACCCTCCCCCTACCCTAATTTTCAGAAACGCCAGATCTCAGATATGGGTGGTGCGATTTAAGCGAACTTTTGTGTGCTCTCTTATAGTAACCTACAAACAAAAATTTGGTATCCAAATTTCGGATGGGGTACCTAGGGGGGCGCCCCACCCCAAAACCTACCAAATATATATAAACACAAACCACGCCAATATGGAACTCAAATGAAAGGTATTTAAGATTAAAAAACGTAGCTGATATCCAATTGTCGGACCAAGTGTCTGGGGGACCACCTCACCCCCGTAAACATCCCTAAGTCGGACATATTTACCGACCATGGCAACATGGGACTCACATGAAGGGTATTTGCGAGTAAAACACGAATCTGATATCAAAATTTGGGATAAAGTTTCTGGGGGTCCTCCCCTTTCCCAAACAGGACTTATTTACTGACCACGGCAATATGGGGCTTAAATAAAAGGAATTTGAGTGTAGAAAACGAATCTGATATCCAGATGTGGGACCAAGTGTTTGGGGGACCGCCCATCCCCGAGAACATACCCCAAAGAAGATAAATTGGGAGAAGACCATGAATCTGACATCAACATTCGGGACCAACTTTCTAGGGGACATCCCAACACCATAACAACCCCCAAGTAGGACGTATTTGCTCACCAAGTCAATTTGGGTCTTCAAGACAGTGGAGCTCAATATTCATAGTTTATAGGGCCCATACCCCAAACCGGATATATTTGCTGACTTTTTCAATAAGGGGTTTAAGTGAATGGTATTTGAGATTAGAAAACGAATGGCAATATGGAGTTCACATACATGAGAATAGCACGTTGCTGATATATTTTCAGGGCTTAGTGATTGGGGGACCACCCCACTCTCCAAAACATCCCTAAATCGGGCGTATTTACCGACCATGTCAATGTGGGGCTTAAATGAAAGGAATTGGGGGGAAGAGCAAGAATTGATACCCACTTTCGGGACCAATTTTCTGGGGGGTCAACCCCTTTCCCAAAATACCCCACAAACAGCAATTTTTTACTGACCATCGCAATATGAGGCTTAAATAAAGGTATTTGGGAGTAGAATACCAATTTGATATCCAAATGTAGGACGATGTATTTAAGGCATCACCCCTTCCCCAAAACACCCCCCAAAGAGTAAAAATTTTTCGACAATGCCAATATGTGGCTCAAAAGAAAGGTATTTGAGATTAGAAAACAAATTTGATAACCGATTTTGGGACCATGTGTTTGGCGGACGCCTCATCCTCAAAACCAATGGCAATATGGGGTTTAAATAAAAGGTATTTGAGAGAAGAGCACGACGCTGATATTTTTTCAGGGTCAAGTGTCTGGGGGACCACCTGACCCCCGAAAACACCCCTAAATCAGATTTCATGAGAATATCGAGAATATCGGGCTGAAACAAAGTATTTTAGAATGGAGTACACGTTACATCCAAACCAAAAAAAGTCATATGGGTTTCAGATAAAGGCACTTATATAGTGTTAAACTGTAAGTCAAGCGATATACTATTTTCGTAGCATGGTATTTCACCAGAAGCTCGACAGACAGAGGTACGGACGGACATAGAAAAATCGACTAAACATGTGAAGACTATCAAGAATATATACCTTGTTGGGTCTCAGATGAATATTTCGATGTGTTACAAACGTAGTGACGAAATTTGTATACCCCAATCCTATGGTGGAGGGTTAGAAAAGGTTGTCAAGTCCTTATTGGAAAACCCGATATATTGGACCCAATTCTACCATCGATTTTAAATTATCTTTTAATTGAATGGAATTAGTAATTAGACGCAGTGGTGAAGGGTATTGAACAGTCGACCCCGCCTGAATTTTGTCTTTCGTTTTTGTTTTCATCACTTTAAACTTCAAGTCTATGTGTAAGTTTGGAAGCCGATTTGAACGACATGTGACCTTTATTTTGTTATCATATTCACAGGTATTTGATTTTATGATAGACTTTCGAAGAATAATTCATACCGCACTAAACTGTTATCATTCTATATTGACGTAAGAGAAGATAATGCACAGTGTAGGTGGCATCCATGTTTTAGCAAGCAGTGTTAAACTTTTTCGTGTGGGATTCTAACAAACTTTTTGCCATAAAATCTAATTTAAAATCCATTACAAAAAATAAAAAAAAAATGTTTTATATTGGTTACCAAGACTTAATTGGAAAGCATAGCTGAAAGATTTTGTTATAAAATGGAGTTTATTCGGTGAAAGGTAAAATAAGACAGCACCAAATATGGCAAATGCTAATTTAAAACATGGCAAATATGGGCACTAATACATATGCACATATTACAGGGATGTCATTTCAAGTAGTTTAAGATAATAGGTACTCAATAAAATCAATTCAATTTCTATTACAAGTCAACATATTCATTCATTATCCGAAAACCAAACAAAAAGCAAATAAGGACAGGTCGGGCGATATCCTACAGTACATTGGGTATGCAGGCTAAGTCGTCAAAACATGAAAAAAAAAAGTAAGGAAGGGCAAAAGTCGGGCGGTGCCGAAAGGATAATACCCTATACCTATCCTATATGTACAATGTGGGAGCTATATCCAATTCTGAACCATTTTTGATGGACCTCGGCGGATATTTTCGATGGGTTATTAAATAATCCCTATCGAATTTCGAGCAAATATGTTCAAACTGTAATAACTACGGTTGACAAATGACAACATTAATGCAAATTACCCAAAATTTGACAAACATATATATGGGAGCTATATCTCAATCTGAGCCGATTACGGGCAAAATTCTCAGATATTATAGTAGTAGTCGATGAAACCATTGTGCAAAATTTTGGCAAGATTGGGCAAAAAATGCGATTGCAATGGCTCTAGAAGCGAAAATCGGGCGATATACATATATGAACGCTATAACTAAATCTGAGCCGATTTTCATAAAATTCACCAGTAATGTCGAGAGTCAAGACAAATTCCTTCGTGCCAAATTTCAAGAGAATCTGTTAACAAATTACCATTTTATTGCATTTTTATTGCAAATCGGACGAACATATATATGGGAGCTATATCTAAATCTGAACTGATTTCGACTTAACTTTATAGATATGGTGGAAGTCGTCGAGAAAAGCGTTGTGCAAAATTTTGGCAAGATTGGTCGATAAATGTGCTTGCAGTGGCTCTTGAAGTGAAAATCGGGCAATATACATAAATGACAGCTATATCTAAACCTGGGCCGATTTCTATGAAATTCACCACTAATGTCGAGAGTCTCAAGAAAATCCTTCCTGAGAATCGGTTAACAAATTACCATTTTATTGTATTTTTACTGCAAATCGGACGAACATATATATGGGAGCTATTTCCAAATCTGAACCGATTTCGATGAAAATCATTCGTAACCTCGAGAGTCATAAAAAAATTCTTCTTGCCAAATTTCGAGAGAATCGGTTTATAAGTGACCATTTTATTGCAGAATTACTGCAAAATCGGACCAACATATATATGGAAGCTATAACCAAATCTGAACCGGTTTTTTCCAATTGCAATAGGCTTCGTCTGTAGGACGAAACACATGTCCATTCCAAATTTGAAGACGATCGGATAAAATTTGCGACCTGTAGTTTGTACACAAATTAACATGGACAGACAGACAGATGGACAGACAGACAGACAGACAGACAGACAGACAGACGGACGGACAGACAGACAAACGGACAGACAGACAGACAGACAAACGGACAGACGGACATGGCTAAATCGAATCAGAAAGTGATTCTGAGTCGATCGGTATACTTATCAATGGGTCTATCTCTCTTCCTTTTGGGTGCTACAAACTAATTCACTAAGTTATAATACCCTGTAACACAGTACCGGTGTAGGGTATAACAAATATCGAGAATTTCGACCAAACTCCGTTCGTAGTGTTGAAGCCATAAAGAAGTTTAGGTTGAAAAGAGGGTGCAGCTATTAACCTGCCCCATGCCACTATAGACATAAACCTAAGCCAGTAATCGGCTAGTTGTGCGCTCTTAAAACAAAAAGTAGCCTCGAAAAAGAAAATCTATGTTAGGAATTCCGTGCTACTTTAAAAATCCTTCATTGTTTTCAATGCCACTCCCCTAAGCTGGTTCAGATACCGGTACTTAGATACCACCTAAGTACCGGTATCTGTTGGACGCGAAAGCCGGGCAATGACAAAGAAAATGCTCCAACGTCTCATCATCTTCCCCGCATGCCCTACACTTATTATTACTTGCCGCACCGATTTTACATAAGTGAGCTCGTAGTCCTGTGTGCTACCAATGGCTACCAATGACCCCCTTCTTACTTCCTTTTAGTAATAGCCTCGTCCTCTCACGATCTGGATAACCCCATAGGATTTTCGACATCCTACCGACCGTTTCACTGTTCCACAGGGTTGCATACGCATTCATCGCCCACTCACTTAACTCGGTCTGCGTCGTCCCGAAAGGCTTCGGGTTAACCAAGTTTGTTGACGGCAGTCCTTTGGCCTTCACCGCCAAATCGTCTGCCCTTTCATTCCCCCTTACTCCGTTATGGCCCGGCAACCAAACGATACGGATTTTCCCATCCTCAGAGAAGACATTAATCTCCTTCTTACACTGCAAGACTATTCGTGACCTTACCGTTCTGGTTGTTATTGCCCTTATGTCAACTTTACTGTCTGTAAAGATGTTCACACTCGACGTCCTCGCGTTAGGACTACACCACCTCACTCATTCCTTGATCGCCCGGATATTCGCCTGCAGGACTGGTCAGGCAGTCTAAAACAGATCTCAGTGCCTGGGTTCTCAATGTAGATCCTCAGGCCCACTCTGTCCTCTAGTTTTGATCAATCCGTGTAACATGATCTTCCAGATGGCAATACTAGGGTTTTGTCAATCCAAGACTGTGTCGATGGCAGGTTCATCTTAGGACCTCAAGGTTCATCTTAGGTATCCGACTGGAAAACCTTCGGCTTTTCGACATCCGTGTCGTATATAGTTCAGATCGGTATGAGGTATATGAGTATAAGGTATGAAATTTTCACCGAATTTTGATGAAAAGTGGTTTACATATATACCCGAGGTGGTGGGTATCCAAAGTTCGGCCCGGCCGAACTTAACGCCTTTTTACTTGTTTTCTCCGATTTCGCTGAAATTGGACACAGCGGACTATATTTCGGTATAGCTGCTATGTGGGCATAAATAATGAATTTTTCACCGGATTATGGCGAAAGTCGTCGTCTTTCATTTCTACTCCTTTCTGTGTATTTGTTCTTTTTACTAGGCCGTTACTTCAAATGGCACATCTTAAGTCTTCTCCTCTCACTCACATAAGTTGGAAAATTTCAAGGGCACTTCCTCGTCGCATTGATTTTGATTTGTGTTTATTTTGTTTAACCTACTCCCCTTTTTTTGTTTATCTTTTCTTTGTTTTGATAAAGGATTTGCATTTCATTTTTCTTGTAGGATGTATGATTCGTTTCATGCAAAATATCACTATAGCATTTTTGTTTCAACACGAATGGTGTTTGGAGGCCAATGACGTCGAACATCTGGGTTCGAATCCTGGCAAGTGCATAATACAAAATATTCTGAGATGGTTTTCCTCCTAATGATTGTGATATTTGTGGCGTACTTTGCCATGTAAAAAGCTTCTCCCCATAAAGGAGACGCTCTGCGGCACACCGTCCAAACTCGATAAGGAGGTCCTTTAGTATTGGGCTGTACATGTGAGAGGTTTGCCCCTGGTCCTAAATGGAATGTTTAAGGGCCAGTTTGCATTTGCATAAACGCTGCTCCAGCCATGATATTAAATTCATGCTCGGAGACTTAAATGCGAATGGTCGGAAAATTTAACCATCACGAGGGATCATCTGAAAATTAATTGAAGGAAAAGACTTCACCGCTCTAAAATTCTAGGTAAATAGCACCCCGCTGTTTCTAGTCTGCTTGTTCCTTAAGGAAGGGGTGCCATTGTTATTCGGGTCACCGCCAAACACTTCTCTCTTTGCATTGCTGGAAAATACTTGGCTTACCACCAAAAGAACTGAGCTGCATCGGAGATGCCTGATAAGTTAATACATTTTAGGAATGAAGAACTGTAAGACGTAAACATATGCGAAAACAATTCCATCCTCCTTTCTAAGACCCTAAAAACATCTCCTGAGGTTCTTGTTATACCCACCATCGAAGGAAGGGAGTATATTCATTTTGTCATTCCGTTTGAAACACATGAAATATCCCTTTCCCACCCTATCTTATATATAAAAATCAATTTGTGTTTGTTTGTGTGTTCCTTATAGACTCAGAAACAGCTGAATTGATTTTCTTGAAATTTTCACTAATGGTGCATAAAGATCCCGTGGTGATATCTGAAGAGGGGAGCGGATACTCCCCCTTACCCTAATTTTCAGAATCGCCAGATTTCGGAGATGGGTTGTGCGATTTAAGCGAAATTTTGTGTACTCTCTTATAGTAACCTACAAACAAAAAGTTTGTATACAAATTTCGGATGGGGTACCTAGGGGGGCGCCCCACCCCAAAACCTACCAAACATATATATACACCAATCACGACAATATGGGACTGAAATGAAAGGTATTTAAGATTAGAAAACGTATCTGATATCCAATTGTCGAACCAAGTGTTTGGGGACCACCCCAACACACCCCTAAGTCAGACATATTTACCGACCATGGCAATATGGGACTCAAATGAAAGATATTTGCGAGTAAAATACGAACCTGATATCTAAGTTTGAGACAATGTTTCTGGGGTTGACCCCTTCCCCAAACAGAACTTATTTACTGACCATGGCAATATTGGGTATAAATGAAAGGTATTTGGGTGTAGAATACGAATCTGATATCGAAATGTGGGACCAAGTGTTTGAGAGGCCGCCCGCCCATTACCGAGAACATCCCCCAATGAAGACAAATTTACGACCATAGCAATATGGGGCTCAAATGAAAGGTCTTTGGAAGTAAAGCAGGAATCTGATATCAATATTCGGGAAAAGTGTCTTTGGGGCCACCCCACCCTCATAACACTACCCAAATAGGAAATATTTCCTGACCATTGCAATATGAGGCTCAACTAAGAGGTATTTTGGAGTAGAACACTAATCTGATATATATTTTCAAAGCCAAGTCACTGAGTGGCCGCCCCATCCCCCAAACCGGTCATGTTTGCCGACTATGGAAAAATGAAGCTCAAATGAAGGGTATTTGGGAGTAGACCATCAACATTCGGCACCAACTGTCTATGGGATGTCCCACCACCATAACAACCCCCAAGTAGGACGTATTTGCTCACCAAGACAATTTGGGTCTTCAAGACTGTGGAGCTCGATATTCACAGTTTTTAGGGCCCATACCCCAAACCGGAAATATTTGCTGGCTTTTTCAATAAGGGGTTTAAGTGAATAGTATTTGAGATTAGAAAACGAATTTGATATCCAATTTTGAGGTCAAAGGCAATATGGGGTTCAAATATATGAGAATAGAGCACATTGCTGAAATATTTTCAGGGCTTTGTGACTCCCCAAAACACCCCTTAATCGGGCATATTTTCCGACCATGTCTATGTGGGGCTTAAATGAAAGGAATTGTGGGGTAGAGCAAGAATTAATACCCACTTTCGGGACCAATTTTCTGGGGGTCTACCCCTTATCCAAAATACCCCACAAACAGCAATTTTTTACTGACCATTGGCAATATAGGGTACTTAAACCCTATATTGCCAATGGTCAGTAATGGTATTTGAGAGAAGAGCATGATGCTGATATTTTTCAGAACCAAGTATCTGGGGGACCACCTCATCCCCGAAAACACCCCTAAATGAGACATCATGAGAATATCGGGCTGAAATAAAGTATTTTTGGAAGGGAGTACACCTTACATCCAAACTTAAATTCGTAGACCAATAAAGATCATATGTGATCCATATAAAAGCACTTAAATTGTTAAACTGTTAGTCAAGCGGTATACTATTCTCGTAGCATGGTATTTCACTAAAAGATCTTTAATTGTCGAAAACAAATATTCCAAGGAAAATGTTGTTCCATATAAAGTAAAAGAAGGCGCAGCGGAGCGGGCCCAGTCCAGCTAGTAAAGTATATATATATTCGTGATCAGCGTAAAATTCTAAAACGATTTAGCCATGTCCGTCCATTCCCGAGGTGGTGTATATTCAAAGTTCGGCCCGGCTGAATTTAACGCCTTTTTACTTGTTTTACACAACGAAGACCATATACTGCCTTTCATAATCTAAATTATTAATTAAATGCTTGAAAGCAAAGAATTGCTCATATTTCTTTGAGGCTTTAAATCAAAAATATGCTTTGCATTTTTTATGTTGCATACCGCCAAAACAAAAACAAAAAACGTTGAATGTTAATTAAAATATTAAATCAACAAACCAAAAACACCTTCACCATGTGAGTGAATATATAAAATATATGAAGTCGCACCAAAATGGTTAGAGTTTGAGGGAAAAGGTCTGAGGAATGCAGGCATTAACCCATAACATTAGGAAGCACAAGGATAACAAGGTAGTTAAATCATGGCAAGGCAACATTTATTAAATATGTATGCATTGAGGCACATTTGCGGTTGTTTGTTTAATGAAATATTCATAAAGGAGAAATTGATGTGCACAGCATGTAAAATCTCAGCCCTGAATTAATTACACCACACATGTCAAATCAAAATCATTTGTATTTACCAAACTTTTGATACGCCTGAATTCGCTGGGGGTTAAATGTATTCTGTTATTTTTATCAATATAATGTCATATAATCGGATTAAGATAGATTTCTCTTAATCCCATTATTTGAAATTATATTTAGAACTTATTTGTAAAAGCTTGTTTAAATTTAAGGGTTGTTCAAAATTACCATTTGGGAACCACTGAGACATTGCCAAATACTTACAGTTGAAAACAATTAAAAGTGTGCTAAATTCGACCGAGCCGAATTTTGCAAACCCACCACCATTGATTCTGCTAAAAATTAATACAAAATAAATTTAGTTGGAGGGCATAATTTTTGTTCTAGATACCAAACTTCGGTCAAACCAACAAAAATTAAAACTTCTAGGAACCGAACAAGGTTGATCGAGAGACCGGTTTATATGATCGGCTAGCCGGACCGGGCCCGCTCCGCTGAGCCTTTTTTAACTCTCTAATATCTTTTTAGGGTGGTGAATGCGGATATCGAATTCGTGCCATTGTAGCCTATGACGCTGAACGCGTTCGAATCCTGGCGAGAACATCGGAAAAAGCGTTGTTTATCCCCTCTTAATATTGGCGACATTTGCGAGGTACAGTGCCATGCATGGTCGTTTAAAAAATGTTCCCCAAAGAGGTGTCGCATTGCAGGACGCCTTTCGTACTCGGCTACAAAATATTGAGTCCTCATTGAGTTAACATTTGATGTGTGAGAACCCGCTGGGTATTTGGACCAAAATTTTAATACCATATTCTTTTTCTGGTCTCCTATCGGACTACTTTCGGATATGGGTGGCGTTTTTGTTTAGAGGAGTTTGGGGTTGGGAGGCCCACTGGGTACTTGGACCCTAATTTTAATACCATATTAGTTTTTTGGTCTCCAATAACTTTCATTTAATAACGTTATTGTGCTCATCGGACCACTTTCGGATATGGGTGGCGTTTTTGAGGTAAGGGGGAGGGTCCGCCTCCACCCGATATCTAAAAGTTATACAGCCAATGTTTCCTTCCAGACAAACGTACACTATCTTGAAAATTTTAAGAAAATCGGTTCAGCCAAGTGTCATATAGCCATGATGGTGTTTTTGAGGGGTGGCGTGACCCCTTATATTTCGATATGATTTTGTATGCCAGATTCGAAATCTACTCCCGAATACATTTCATTTGAGTCCCATATTGAAATGAACGTCCAATATGTCTGTTTCGGCGAGTTTTGGGGTTGGGACGGCCCGATGGGTACTTAGACTCAAATTTTGATACCATATTCATATTCTACTCTCCAATAACTATCATTTGATACCTATATTGTCCCGATCGGTCCACTTTTGATTTTGGGTTGTGTTTTTGGCATAAGGGGGAGGGTTCGTCCCCTTTCCGATACCTATGTTTCCTTCCAGACCAACCTACACAGCATGCGAAAATGTCGAGAAAATCTGTTCTGCCGTTTATCAGTCTATACGGAACATACAAACCGAGTCCCATGTATTCGTGATTGGCTAAAGTGCCTATTTTGGGCGTTTTTGTGGGGGTGGAGTGACATAACAATACCCATATTGTCATGATTGTCAAATAAACCTTTTTAAGGAGTTTTGAGGTTGAGGCGGCCCCCAGGTACTTGGACCCAACATTTATTATGAAATTTGTACTCTACTCTTGAATACCTTTCATTTGAATCCCATATTGTCCCAATCGGTCCACTTTTATTTTTGAGTAGTGCTTTTGGGGCAAGGGGAGGGTCCGCCCCCCTCCCGATATCTAAAAAATTATAAAGCCTATGATTCTTTCCAGACCAACCTACACAATCTGTGAAAATTTCAAGGTAATCGGTTCAGCCGTTTTTGTGTCTATACGGAACAAACCGACAAACAAACACAAATTGAATTTTGTATATATAAGACTAGCTGACCCGGGCCCTTCTTTTACTTCATATGGAACAAAGGTTTTCTTGAAATATTTAGGGTGATGCCCTAAATACATGGTCCTACATTTGGTTATCTAATTCGTATTCTACTTCCAAATACCTTTGCCATATTGCGATGGTCAATAAAAAATTGCTGTTTGTGGGGTATTTTGGGAAAGGGGTAGACCCCCAGAAAATTGGTGTCGAAAGTGGGTACCAATTCTTGCTCTGCCCCCCATTACCTTTCATTTAATCTCCACATTGACATGGTTGGTAAATATGCCCGATTTAGGGGTGTTTTGGGAATTGGGGTGGTCCCCCAAACACTAAGACCGGAAAATATAAGCGGCAACGTGCTCTATTCTCATATATCTATATGTCATTTATTTTAACCCCATAATGCCATTGGCCTCAAAATTGGATATCAAATTCTTTTTCTAATCTTATTTAAACTCCTTATTGCAAAAGTCAGCAAATATGCCTGGTTTGGGGTATTGGCCCTAAAATCTAAAAATATTTAGTTCCACTCTCTTCAAGACCCAAATTGTCTTGGTGAGCAAATACGTCCTGTTTGGGGGTTGTTATGGTGGTGGGACGTCCCCTTGACAGTTGGTCCCTAATGTTGATATCAGATATATGGTCTGCTCCCAAATACCTTTAATTTGAGCCCCATATTCCCATAGTCAGCAAACATGACCGGCTTGGGAGTGTTTTGGGGGATGGGCGGCCACTCAGTGAGTTGGCCTTGAAAATATATATCGGATTCGTGTTCTACTCTAAAATCCCTCTTATTTGAACCTCATATTGCAATGGTCAGCAAATACTTTGGGTGGTGTTATGAGGGTGGGTGGTGGCCCCATAGACACTTTTCCCGAATATTGATATCAGATTCGTTCTTTACCCCCAAAGACCTTTCATTTGAGCACCATATTGCTATGGTCGTAAATTTGTCCCGTTTGCGGAAAAGGCGGCCCCCAAACACTTGGTCCCATATTTGGATATCAGATTCGTATTCTACATTCAAATACCTTTTATTTAAGCCCCATATTCCCATGGTCAGTAATTAAGTCCTGTTTGGGGGGTGTTTTGGGGAAGGGATGAACCGCCCGAAACGTGATCCCACATTTGAATATTAGATTCGTATTCTAGTCGCAAAAACGTTTCTTTTGAGTCCCATATTGCTATGGTCGGTAAATATGTCCGATTTAGGGATGTTTTGGGGGTTAGGGCGGTCCCCCCTAACACTTGGCACGACAATTGGATATCAGATATGTTTTCTTATCATAAATATCTTTCGTTTGAGTCCCATATTGTCATGATTGGTCTAAATATATGTTTAATAGGTTTTGGGGTGCGGCTGCCCCCTTAGATACCGTATACGAAATTTGAATACCACATTTTCATTTTTAGGGTACTATATGAGAGCACACAAAATTTAGCTTAAATCGCACCACCCATCTCCGAGATCTGGCGTTTCCGAAAACTAGGGTAGGGGGAGGGTCCCCCCAGGTTATAGACCAATTTGGACCGTACTTGGCGCAGTTGTTTGCATTATGTGCAAAATTTCAGCCGAATCGGACAAAAATTGCTGCTTGTAAGGGCTAAAGAAGTCAAATAGGGAGATCGGTTTGTATGGAAGCTATATCAAAACATGAACTGATATGATCCATTTGCAATCCCCAATGACCTACATCAAATTCTCAAACGAACAACGTGGCGCCTGTAGAGGTTGTCACTGCTATGCATTCGTCGGAGGCTATTAGGGAAATTGTGTCTGAACTTCAAATCCTTTGGGCGATAAGAAGTTTCGATTCCTTTAAGTCGCCAGGCCCTGATAATGTATCACCGTTTCAATTACAAGCTGTGTCTGGAAGACTGGTTCGTTGGCTTAGGGAGATTTACTTATTTTCATTCCGACAGCAGGAAAATCTTACTACGCGAAGGCGAAAGATTGTCGTCCTATTAGTCTGTCATCCTTTATGCTGACGTCTCTTGAGAGGTTGATAGAAACATCTCTTAAGGCAAAGATCCCTGGAGATCGCCTGTTGCGGCAGCAACATGCATTTAGTAAAGGCAAATCCACTGAAATAGCCCTTTACGACCTAATCCGCCACATAGAGGGTTCTCTCGCTGTCAAGGAATATACAATGGTAGCATTTCTTGACATTGGAGGTGCTTTCAATAATGTTAAACTGACATCAATCATGAAGGAGTTGGAGTTTCTAGACATCAACTCTACCGTAAGAAAGTTTATTATTAACCTACTTACTAAGAGATTCATTATGGCGGGCTTGGAATCTGTGGATCACAAAAAAATGGGTCAGCAGAGGAACACCTCAAGAAGGTGTACTGTCTCCTCTACTTTGTAATATAGCCATTAACAATATTTTACTGTCTCTGGAAGAACAAGGTGTTAAAGTGATCGCGTATGCTGATGACGTGGCAATTGCGGTTAGGGGAAAATTTCCCAGCACTCTAAGAGATATACTTCAGGAAGCTCTGCGTGCAACAGCTAAGTGGGCTACCGAAAAGGTCTAGGCGTGAATCTGTGCAAGATAGAAGTGGTTCTTTTCAGCAGGAGATACAAGTTACCAACAGTGGCACCTGTCTCCTTGGGAGAAGAGAATGTTCCATTTACAGAAAACTGGCGCTACCTGGGTGTTTTGCTGAAGAGGAAATTGAACTTGAATTCTAACATTTTGGAAAGGGAGAGAATGGCAACTGTTGCCCTGTACACCTGCAAGAGAGCCATTGGTAAAAGTTGGGGATTTAGACCGCTCGTTATGCATTGAGTATATACTGCAATTGTCAGACGTATAATGCTATATGGTGTTGTGTTCTGGTGGACGGCGCTTCAAAAATCCATCTACTGCTCAATACTCAACCGGATCCAAGGCTCTTGCATTTTGGGCAAAAAAAGTTGGATATCATCCCACGATAGCGCCCACCATTCACAGTTACATTACGATTCGCATTATCATTAAAGAAGTACGGTCCAATGATGCCACCAGCCCATAAACCGTACCAAACTGTGACTTTTTCTAGATGCATTGGTAGCTCTTGCAATGCTTCTGGCTGATATTCACTGCTTCTGGCTGATCTTCACAAAAGAGACAATTCTGCCTATTTACGTATCCATTGAGCCATAAATGAACTTCGTCGCTCAATGGAAGAAGCGCGCGATGAACTTAACTTAAGAGAGCGTGCATTTTGATAATAGAATTCAATAAACTGCAAGCGTTGTTCGGTTGTACGATGATTCATAGCTAAATTATAGATCAATCTTAAGATGTTCGACTGTGAAACAAAACACAAAACGTGCGTGAGCTGTTAAAACCAGTGTTGCCAAAAAGATGATAGCTAAAAAAACACCACTTAGTTCCTACCGCTGAACCTTCCAGATCGCTTTGAAAAGCCCAAGAACTTGCGAATGTTCACATCTTCTAAATCAGACAGGTTCTCAAAAAATGAGAACCTAAAGTGGAACTTCCTCTGACTGCCAATGCGATTCACACACACACACACAGAAGGTGTTCTATAGTCTCTTCTTTTTCAATGTCCTTACAGTTTCTGCAAAAATTGTTATTGCCAACCTTAAGTGTGTCGTCATGTTTCCCGATCAAACAGTGACCTGTCACGACGGACACAATGATTGAGACGTCTGTTCTAGCCAGTGACGGTAAAGCGGTAGACCTCTTCAAAACTTGATTAGGCCACATAGTTTTTAAATGGCCACAGCCCCCTCTTTGTGACCATCTATCATTCGTTGCCCTTCGTGCCTGATTCTGAAAACTTAGCTAACATGTCGCTAGAGGCATACCCACAGATTCCCGTTTCCCTGGGTTATGTAAAGAATTTCCTAGTCTCGCAAGCTCGTCTGCTTGCGTATTTGAGAGATCCGCGACAGTCGCGGGTGGTTTTTGTGTTCAGAAATACGTTCTCCAGGGATGTAATGGCTGTCTGAGAAAATATTAATGCCAGTCGTCGTTATGACATTATATCATAGCCATTCCACCACTTCATTAATTGCAAGAAACTCCGCTGATACACACTGCAATGATCGGGTAAACTTTTCGATATGATCAGTTCTAGATCTTTAGAGTACACCCCAAAGCCCACTTCTAGTTTGGAACCATCCGTATAGAAGTCTATGTAACTTCTATTACTAGGGATATCGTCATTCCAATCTAACTGTCAGCATTAGTGGTACAATACTTTTTATCAAAAAGCGGCTTAGGCAATGTGTAATTCACACTCTAATACGCACTGGAATATCCGACATTGTATCAAGGCTAACACAGTGTCCGTAGCTGCCACATGATCAAAGAGAAAGCTCCCTTAGCCCTACGGCAGGGGTCTCTGGAATTTGTCTAGCCAAAATGTGCAGTGGCGTTATATGCAGCGTCATATAAATGTGTCATCCTCAGTGCGGTTATGATACACAAACAAGCCGTCCTTAGGATCCGGTTGAGTATTGAACAGTAGGTGGGCTTTTGAAGCGCCGTCCACCTAACCACAACACCATATAGCCTTATAGGTCTGACAACTGCTGTATATACCCAGTCGTAGTACCTCCTGTCTGTTCCTGGTAATAAATTTCGGTTTATCCCCTTTATTACAAATCGCCAGCTTGCAACTTCTAATATATTCGATAAGCTGCTCACCCCTTTCGTTGACATCCGAACTTCCACATATCTGATGATGTGCATTAGCATCAATTCCTACAATGAGGCTCTTCTTCCCTACAGAAGCGACTTCAACCAGCAACTTAAGGCTTGAAGACGCCTTCTCTGAATCGTGTGCCATATATACGGAAGACAGCCAGTAATGAGACTTTTCAATATCAAGGTTTGCTACTACTGAATCTTCAGTGTTTGGCGACGTAAAAAGAAAAATAATTGGACAACTCTTTGCAAGAATACAGCTTCTGTGCCGGACCCTTAAGTTGTTGAAATCCAGGAGTTCTTAGACAACGAATCATTCCTCTGCACACCCATGGTTCCTGGATAAAAACAACGTCAGATCCTGCTGGCGTCAGAAAGTCCTTTAGTTCTCACTTTCAACTTCAGCACTAAGTTCGATCTGATACGGTCTATAAACTGATTTAGCCCCCATATAAATCAATCCCCGAATTTTTGCCCCTGAACCTCGAGAAATGTAAATTTTTGGCCGATTTGGCTGAAATTTTGTACGCAAAGTATGTTTTTACCCTTCAATATCCACACCAAATCCCGCAGAGATTGGTCCATAAATAGATATATCCCCCAATATAGAAAAGTCGCCGGATTTTGGTTCTTGAGCTACTGCAATTCTCAATTTTTGCTTGGCTTTGCGAAATTTTGAACGCAATGTACGTTTATACCAGTCATAGGTACACTAACACTATTGCAAAGACCAAACTGTGTCTGTGTGAGTTTTACCAACCATTACCTAACATTACCAACCATACCCACCAACATTGGATGGGACTATTCTAATCAAGTCATTCCGTTTGTAACACCTCGAAATATTGATCTGCGACCCCATCTTATATACAAAAAACAATTTGTGTTTGTTTGTGTGTTCCTTATAGACTCTGAAACGGCTGAACCGATTTTCTTGAAATTTTCACTGATGGTGCATAATGATCCCGTGGTGAAAATAGGTTACTACATTTTTTGATAACTGAAGGGGGAGCGGACCCTCCCCCTTACCCTTATTTTCAGAAACGCTAGTTCTCGGAGATGGGTTGTGTGATTTGAGCGAAATTTTGTGTGCTCTCTTATAATAACCTACAAACAAAAATTTAGTATCCACATTTCGGATGGGATACCTAGGGGGGCGCCCCACCCCAAAACCTACCAAACATATATATACACCAATCACGACAATATGGGACTGAAATGAAAGGTATTTAAGATTAGAAAACGTATCTGATATCCAATTGCCGAACCAAGTGTTTAGGGACCACCCCCACCCCCAACACACCCCTAAGTCAAACATATTTACCGACCATGGCAATATGGAACTCAAATGATAGGTATTTGCGAGTAAAATACGAAACTGATATCCAAATTTGGGACAAAGTTTCTGGGGGCTTAAATAAAAAGATGTGGGACCAAGTGTTTGGGGGCCACCCATTCCCGAAAACATCCCCCAAAGAAGACAACTTAACGACCATAGCAATATGGGACTGAAATGAAAGGTCTTTGGAAGAAGAGCACGAATCTGATATTAATGTTCGGGAAAAGTGTCCATGGGGCCCACCCTCATAACACCACCCAAATAGGAAGTATTTGCTGACCATTGCAATATGAGGCTCAAATAAGAGGTATTTTAGAGTAGAACACTTATCTGATATATATTTTCAAAGCCAAGTCACTGAGTGGCCGCCCCATTTCCCAAAACACCACCAAACCGGCCATGTTTCCCAACTATGGAAAAATGGAGCTTATACGAGGGGTATTTGGGCGTAGACCATGAATCTGACATCAACATTCGGCACCAACTGTCTATGGGATGTCCCACCACCATAACAACCCCCAAGTAGGACAAGACAAGACAATTTGGGTCTTCAAGACAGTGAAGCTCAATATTCATAGTTTTTAGGGCCCAAACCGGATATATTTGCTGGCTTTTTCAATAAGGGGTTTAAGTGAATGGTATTTGAGATTAGAAAACGAATTTTGAGGCCAATGGCAATATGGAGTTCACATACATGAGAATAGAGCACGTTGCTGATATATTTTCAGGTCTTAGTGATTGGGGGACCACCCCACTCTCCAAAACATCCCTAAATCGGGCGTATTTACCGACCATGTCAATGTGGGGCTTAAATAAAAGAAATCGGAGGGTAGAGCAAGAATTGATACCCACTTTTGGGACCAATTTTCTGGGGGTTTACCCCTTTCCCAAATTACCCCACAAAGAGCATTTTTTACTGACCACGCAATTTGAGGCTTAAATAAAGGTATTTGAGAGTAGAATACGAATTTGATATCCAAATGTAGGACCATGTATTTAATGCATCATCCCTTCCCCAAAACACCCCCCAAAGGATAAAAACTTTTCGACCATGCCAATATGTGGCTCAAATGAAAGTTATTTGAGATTAGAAAACGAATTCGATAACCAATTTTGGGACCATGTGTTTGGGGGACGCCTTATCCTGTAAACTCCCCTCTAAACCAATGGCAATATGGGGTTTAAATAAATGGTATTGGAGAGAAGAGCACGGTGCTGATATTATTGTCTGGGGGACCACCTCACACCCGAAAACACCCCCAAATGAGACATCATGAGAATGACGGGCTGAAGTAAAGTATTTTAAGCATGGAGTACACCTTACATCCAAACTTAAATTCGTAGACCAATAAAGATCATATGGAAGTCAGATAAAGGCACTTAAATTGTTAAACTGTTAGTCTAGCGGTATGCTATTTCCATAGCATGATATTTCACAAGAAGCTCTTTAATTGTTTTTTTATTAAATTCGGCGTAAAAAATATGAATTTGTTATTCAGAAAAAAATTTCGGAGGGATTTTTACCTTTTTTTTTAAATTTAATTAATTGAGACACTTACGACTGTGCAGCAGTACTTATTGGTTTATTTCATCATAAAGAAGATGATGTATGTAGGCTAGAGGATGCGTGCAAGACTACCAAACATAAGATCATGAGTTCAATACCCTACGGCACCAAAATTATTCAAATTTGTTTTTGAGGATTATAGTAGAGAGTGACGGGGAAAACCCGAGAGCAGTAGTAAAACGAACGAGAGCGCGAGTCGAATAAAAAAACAGCACATGCGTTGGCTGGTTAGATGGAGAAAAAAAGTCTTGCTAATGGATACATTGTTGTTGTTGTTATATGTTGGCTTGCTAAGAGTGCCCTTCAACAACAAATTTGTACTCTGAGTCATTGAGATTCAAAATAAATTGTTGCAGGAAAATAAACAATTTTCGTAGTTGTTTTTTCGACCAAAGTTGTTGTTTTTGAAAATTATTTTTATCTGTGTGGATTTTACTTTATGAGCGCTCCTATAAACCTCAATTGCCACTCAGTTTGGGAATTTCCCACGGTGCTTTTTGTTACAACTTCCAATAGCCGTGCCAAATGTGGTCCAAACAGGTCCATAACCTGACCAATTCTTAGGATCCTCCTACAGGTCCTGGGAACGTTTTGTGCATTAAAATTTTGTGCATCACCAACAGCATGTTTTTATTTGCTCCACCTTTTTGCTGTTGTCTACCCCACAGTGGGTGATGAGTTCGATTTCTTTTGGATGTTTTTGGTGTGTAGCTACAAAATTAAAGTTGTCCCCTTGAACCTGCTTTAAGATTGACAATCCAATTTTTGCCTGGCATTTAAATTTAATGTTTCACTTAAAGTATGCGAACACATTTAATGCAACAACATGCTTTTTCGGGTTAACATAGGTATTCCCTTACCCATACCCTCTTTTTCAAAAACACCAAAAAATTTTCTGCTAAGGTAAGGGTTTAACATCTAATTCATGTTGTACACATCTTACATCTAAATTCCCTCTAAAACGGCTAGGCAATAGAGAGGATAATTTAAACTTTTATCCTTGTACGAAGATTTGCTTGCGGCTAAGAGTAAAAACTTTTTCTTTTCTTTTGTTTGCCCCTCACCATAAACAGTCAAAATTATGTGATAAATAAACTTTTTAATAGCTTTTGCTACGATTCATATAAAATTAGGACCCTCAAATTTAACCCCTAACGATTGTTTGTAACATTAAATTAGGTATGACCAATAGGACAAGTGACCAAAGTGACTTTTGCAACGGGAGAAAACAAAATAAGAAAATGAGAGTCAAAGCAATGTCACAACTTTAACACAATTTAGGGTTAAACACGTTGGGTCCATACTTTGCACAACTACCACCCTGGATACGCTGTTAATCTTTTATTCCCAATAAAATGCCATCAGGAAAACTGTTCTCTCATTGTTATGACTTCTTCTATAAGATTTAAGTTAAGTACACAGATAAGGGCTTCTTGTTATAGATAAGTTGTTCATTGATAAAATACTCACAAACGATTAGCAGTGGCCCAATAGGCAAAAATGGTGAAAAAAGTCTCCACCTTCATAGGGTGTGTGGTATACTTATCTCCGTGCTAGAGATTTGTGTGGAACCGATATGGCCGGTTTGCCATCCCCAACAGCCAACATCAATACCAAGTGAAAGTACAAAATGACACCGTTAAGATGAAAAGGTTCTCTAGAAAACCCAAGTGCAAGTTAAGACATTAGTAGGCAACATGGGAATAAGAGCGGAGACAACGGAGGACATATCGAGGCTTTTGATGGTATCGCATTTTTCAAAGGATACGACGAGACATACACGGACATCGGAATCTGGGACTAATGTCGTTCATCGAAGGCTCATCATTACGGGCTTTATGGTCAAGGAAGCCTTGAACCTTTACATCACCATTGTCTTTTTTTCGGGATAGATTGGATAAATGCTTTAGTATCTAACGACTACCTCGATCGCTGTAAGCCGGGCTGGAAACCCATTTTATTTCACCCCGGGGTATAGATTCTACCAGTTGGACTCGGTAGAATCGGCAATATCGGCTAAAAACCCAATCAAAGTCTTTTATTATCTGCTTTGCTTGGCCCAGCGACTGCAGATACTTAGGCTTGGTAGAATTTCACATCGCCATGCCGCCTGTCCCTTTTATGTCTGTATATCGACGCCCATCTCTCAGAGCCATGCGGTAAAAAACAGTTAGGATAGATTAGGGTCAAAAAAAAGTATGCGGATATTAATCTGCTCCATGTCACTGTAGACATAAACCTAGCCAGTAATCGGCTGAAAAGTAACCTCGAAAAACAAAAATTTTAAGATAGGAGTTCCCTGCTACTTACAAAATCCTTAATTGTTTTTCATACTACTCCCCTAAGTTGGTTCATGTCTGGTATTGTGTCACCACCTAAGTGCCAATATTTGTTAGACGCGAAAGCCCGGCAAAGACAAAGGAAATGCTCCATCGTCTCATCATCTTCCCTGCATACCCTACACATGCTATCGTAGTCCTATATGTCCCGTTATGATACCAATTGCTATACTGACCTCCTCCTTACTTCCTTTCGGAAATAGCCTCTTCTAACGATCTTTATCCCTCCATAGGATTTCCGCCGGCGCATTCATCGCCCACGCGACACGGACTGCGTCGACCCGAAAGGCTTCGGGTTAACCAAGTTTATTGACGGCCTTCCTCTGGCCATCACCGCCAAATCGCCTGCTTCTTCATTTCCCCTTACTCCGTTATGGCCTGGCACCCAAACGATGTGGATTTTGCCATCCTCAGAGAAGGCGTTAATCTCCTTCTTACACTGCAAGGCTACTCGTGACCTTACCGTTCTGGTTGTTATTGCACTTAGGGCAATTTCAATGTCGGTAAAGATGTTCACACTCGATGTCCTTGCGTTAGCACCACACAACCTCACGCATTCCGTGATCGGCCGGATCTCCGCCTGTAGGACCGTATAATGGTTCTCAGTCCCTGGGTTCCCTCTCAATATTGGACCCCTAGGTCCTAGGCCGTGATTGTCTCATTTTCGGCCCCTGTTCGTTGGGCGGTGTTGAGCCACCTGCCACTGCACGGCCTGATGTCTCAAAATGAGAATTTCTGCCTTTTCTAGTCTTCCCAATCTTGAAAAAGACGGCTTTGCTCCCGTGGTGCGCCATGCCTTTAATCTTAGCCAAATTTCGTTTCTGTTCCGACTTTATATACCTCCGCAGGACACTGTCTAGAGTCTCCATTGCAGGATGGCTGGCTTGGTTTTCCCAGAGCACTTGAAAGCGGGAGCTCTTTTTCAACGTCAGCATTTTAGCAGTGTTATGCTCTTCGGGAGGTCTGATTCTTTTTCCAGCTTCCGTAGAAGTGCTTGGAATGTAATTTCTATCCCTTCCATCATTCTGCACTTTCGCCCAATTACGCTGCCAATACATACTCCTCTGTGTCCTTCGTCGTGCCCCGGATCGCTTTCTCGGTCTGCTTGTGAGCTTAGCAAAGCCGTCGCTCACTTCTGCCGTCATCACTCGATTCGGCAGCGATGACTTTTTTATTGACACCAGCGCTGTCTGAATCCGAGTAGGAAACACCACCTTTACTTAAAGGCTGAGGACGAACTTTGCATTCCTCTGGTTTATCCGTCTCTTCCTCATTAATTAGTCTGTTGTGCGTTTGAAGCATTACACTCGACTACAGGTGCCAAGGCACCCACACATATAGGAGGGGCGGACAACACGCTACGGTGTGACGCCACCATCACAGATGTTGAGTCTTTGGAATCCATTTCTAGCCTACTCGAAAAGGCTTTAAAATTTTTTCGTAATAGGTAGTACCTATTCCGAGATACAGATATATTTTTCTTTTCTTTGAACGGCTAGAATAATAACGTCGTTAAGATGATCACGTTAGACGTTCCAAACTATGACATAAGTAAGCAACATGGGAATAAGAGCGGAGAAAACGAAGGACATGTCAAGGCTTTATATGATAATGCATTTGTTAAAGGATACGGCGAGACATTCACGGACATCGGAATCTAGAACTAATGTCGTTTATCGAAGGCTCATCATTACGAGCTTTATGGTCAAGCAAGCCTTGAACCTTTACGCCACCATTGTCTTTTTTTCGGGATAGAATGGGAAAATGACTTACCATCTAAAGACTACGTCCATCGTTGTAAGGCGGGCTACGTCTAATCGGCGGTACCGGCTAAAAACCACCCTATATGATACCGGGGCATCGATTCCATCAAGGAACTACTTTCGCATTACTTCGCTCAACCATCTCTTCAACTGGTGGAACGTTGCACAGTGGGACACTAACTTACTTTTACGTAGAATAGGGTTCCAAGCGCTTCGATTTTATAATCTCTGACACCAAGCTTCGAGGTGTCTACCACCAGTTGATCTTTCCATTGCGCTTTTGATCGTTCCGATTTTCGTGTGTGTTTGCCTTCAAAAGACTTCTTGGCTGGAGTTGCTTCATCCATTCTGACAACATGACCTAGCCAACGTAGCCGCTGTATTTGGATATGTGTAACCATGCTATCGTCTGCATACAGCTCGCGGTTCATACGACGCCTATATTCTCCATTAACACAAACTGGTTCATATATTTTACAAAGGATTTTTCTCTAAACACTCCAAGTACTGCCTCGTCTGCTTGCACAAGTACCCATTCCTCAGAACCATATAATAAGATGGGTCGTATCAGTGTCTTGTGTAATATGATCTTCGTCTAACGAGAGGTGGCTTTGTTTCTAAACTGCTTAGTTAATCCAAAGCAGCATTTGTTTGCCAGTATTGTTCTTCGCGTTATTTCAAAACCGATCATCATTGATCCCCTTCGAATCAAATGGAAGGAAGGGGGTATGCGCTTAACTATTTGCAAGAAAAATATTTCCCTTCATAGGGTCGTAGTGCAATACTTCAATGCAATACTTGATCAGTAAACCCCCAAACCTATGATGGAGGGTATAAAAAGGATAGGGTTAATGAACCACTAAACTCTTGTCACAACCGTGCGCATCCCCAAATTTTCTCTACATCATAAACAACTCTTAACTTTTGATAGAACTTTTGTTATATTTGCAACACTCAATAAGATTAGTCAGTCTACTTAACAAGCAACCTTAATTGGCCCAAAGCATAGTTGTAACAATTTGCAGTGTCCTCAAAGATGTTTTGGTAATGACAAGTGACAACTGACAACTTAATTTTGCGTCTATAAGTAGGATGTTTCTTTCTTTTCCTCAGGACATTTTCCACTTTTTTACCCATTCACTTTATGTAAGACTCAAGTTGTTGTTAATTAAATTTAAAATAATGCCAGTCATTACTCATAGTTTGCAACCTTTTGTTTTCTTTTTTCAATTGACAAGTCACTGGCTGATCTAAATGGACGAAACACGTAGTAGCACAGAAAAAGGAGAAAAAACAGAAATAAGTAAAAGTGAGCTAAGTTCGGCCAAGCCGAATCTTGAGAACCCACGACCATGGAGGGGATTATTTTTCAAACCAGCAAAAATTAAAGCTTCTAGGAACCGAACAAGGATGGGAGCTATATAAGGTTAAAGACTGAGTTGGTCCGTATTTGGCATAGTTGTTGGAAGTCGCAACTGCACATCGCATGCAAATTTGGACGAAATTGCGCCTTGTAAGAACTCAAGAAGTCAAATCGGGAAATCGGTTTATATGGAGGCTATATAAGTTATAAGGTGATTTGGACCGTACTAGGCAGAGTTGTTGGAAATCATATCAAAACACTACATGACCAACTTCAGCCAAATCTGACAAAAATTGCGGCTTGTAAGGGCTCAAGAAGTGAAAGCAGTAGATCGGTTTATATGGGAGCTCTATCAAGTTATTGACCAATTGGAACCGTACTTGGCACAGTTGTTGGAAGTCTTAACAAAACACTACTTGCCAAATTTCAGCCAAATCGGGCAAAAATTGCGGCTTTTTAGGGTTCAAGAAGTCAAATTGGGCAATCGGTTTATATGGGAGCTGTATCAGGTTATAAACCGATTTGGACCTTACTAGGCACAGTTATTGGAAGTCATAACAGAATACTACGTTCCAAATTTCAGTCAAATCGGACAAAATTTGCGGCTTGTAAGGGTTGAAGATGTCAAATCGGGTGATCGGTTTATATGAGGGCTACTAGTTGCACAGGGCCCGCTCCGCTGCGATTTCTTTTACTCTCTTATATTTTTTTAGAGTGGCGACATTTCGCCCTGTATGTAGATATGACACTGAACGCCTGCGTTCGAATCCTAGCAGAACTTCGAACGAAATTTAAAGCGGTGGTTATCCCCTCTTAATGCTGGTGACATTTGCGAAGCATCATGCCATGCATGGTCATGTAAAAAAGTCTCCCCAAAGTGGTGTCGCACTGCGGCACGCCGTTCGGACTCGTCTATAAAGAAAAAGTTCCGTTATCGTTGATAAACTCAACTTGAATCGGAAAGCACTCATTGATGTGTGAAATGTTTGCCCCTGCTTGGTTCCTGGGCAAATTTCTACTCTACTCCCAAATGCATTTCTTTTGAGTCCCATATTACCGTATTGGTAAATATTTCGGGGGTGGTCACTTGGCCATTAAAGTAAATATAAGATTCGTTCTCTACTTGAGAAACATTTCATATGAGTCCCTTAATAGCATGATTGGTAAATATTGGGATGCCCAAAAAGTAATTGCGGATTTTTTAAAAGAAAGTAAATGCATTTTTAATAAAGCTTAGAATGAACTTTAATCAAATATACTTTTTTTACACTTTTTTTCTAAAGCAAGCTAAAAGTAACAGCCGATAACTGACAGAAGAAAGAATGCAATTACAGAGTCACAAGCTGTGGAAAAATTTGTCAACGCCGTATATATGAAAAATCCGCAATTACTTTTTGGGCAACCCTAAGTTGTGTTTGGCTGTGGGTCTTTGTCCCAAAAATCATAAAATCTCCACCCCAAATAGCTTTTATATAATAGTGAGGTATTTTGGAGTGGAGCTGCTCCCCAGCCACATGGCTCTATATTGTCGTGATTGATTTATATATCCATTTGGCGGCTTTTGGGCGGTCCCTGAGGCACCCGTCCCCAACAATAGAAACCATGTTTTTTTGGTGACTGTTAGAGTGCCCAAAATTTCGAACGAATCGCATTACCAATCTCCGGAATCTGCTATTTTTGAAGTTGGGGTAATAAGAAATTCTTTTTAGGGGTGACATTTCCACTCAACTATGGATATCAAAATCGTGTTCACTCTTAAATCCCTTGACTTTGAGCCCCATATTGTCATGGTCGGTAAGTATGAAGGGTGTTTGGAGCTGGGGCGCCGACCGGCACTTTGCCCTGAAAATAGTTATCAAACTCGTTCTTAACTCCCAAATACCGTGGAGTTGGGCTCTATATTGCTATAGTCGGAAATAATGTTCGGTGTAAGGAGTGATTTAAGGCGTACCCTCAAAATTGGATATCAAATTCGTTTTCTAGTCTCTTATTCTTTTCATTTTAGTCCCATATTGCCATAATGGGTCAATTAACCTATTCGACGTATTTTTAGGAGAAAAAGCGCCACCTTGACTTGAACGCAAGTTTTAAGGTCATATTTTTAATCTACTCCCAAATATCTTTCATTTGAGTCCTATATAGCCATGGTCGACTGATATGCCCATTTGGGGGTATTGGGGGGTGGGCGACCTCCCATTATTTGGACCTAATTTTTTTTATGCCATATACTTTTCATTTGAGTCCCATCTTGATAGGAACGTCGAATATATCTGTTTAGAGGTGTTTGAGGTTTGGGCGGCTGGCTGGGTGCTTGGTCCCAAATTTTAATAGGATATTAATTTTCTAGTCTCCAGTACCTTTCATTTAAGTTTTATTAAAAATGCATTTACTTTCTTTAAAAAATCCGCAATTACTTTTTGGGCAACCCAATAAAAATTATATAACCTATGTGTCTTTTTTTTGATTCTACAAACAAACAAACAAACCGAGTCTTATATAGTCATATGTCCATTTGGGGCTTTTTCGTGGGGTGGGTTGTCCCTTACACTTCAATCTGATTTGGTATGCCAGATTCGTAATCTACTCCCGAATATCTTTCATTTAAGTCCCATATTGATATGGACGACCAATTTATCTGCTTTTCGACATTTTGGAGCTAAAGCGACTTCCTGGGTACTTGCACCTAATTTTTAACACCATATTTGTATTCTACTCTTTAATACCTTTCATTTGATATCCATATTGTCTTTATCGGTCCCCTTTGTGATTTTAGGAGCTATTTTTGGTGTAACGGGGAGGGTACGCCCCCTTTCGATATCAACAAATTTTAAGGCATATTTCTTCTTCCTGGCCATATTCGTAATCTACTCCCGAATACCTTTCATTTGAGTCCCATATTAACATGCTTGTCCACTAAACCTATTTTAGGTGATTTTGGAGTTGGGGTGGCCCCCCAGTTATTTGGATCCAATTCTAAATATGAAATTTGTCTTTTACTCTTGAATACCTTTCATTTGAATCCCATATTGTCCTGATCGGTACACATTTATTTTCGGGTAGTACTTTTAGGGTAAGGGGGAGAGTCCGTCCCCCTTCCGATATCAAAAAATTATATAGCCTATGTTTTCTTGCAGACTAACCTACACAATGTGTGAAAATTTCAAGATAATCGGTTCAGCCATTTTTAAGTCTATACGGAACACAAACAAACAACAAACAAACCGACAAGCAATTTTTGGTCGACTTCCAACAACTGTGCCAAGTATCGTCTAAATTAGTCAAGAACCTAATATCGCTCCAATATAAACCGATCTCCCCGTTTTGACTTCTTGAGCCCCTGGAAGCCGCAATTTCTGTGCATTTGGCTGAAATTTTGCAGATAGTGTTCTGTTATGACTTCCAAGAACTGTGTTAAGTGCGGTCTTAATCGGTCACGAACATAATATAGCTTCCATATACACCGATTTCCCGCTTTGACTTTTTGAGCCCTTACAAGACGCGATTTTTTTCGATTTAGCTAAAATTTTGCATATAGTGTTCTGTTATGACTCTAAACAACTGTGCCATGTACGGTCCAAATCGGTCAGTCACCAGTTATAGTTCCCATATTTTAGCAGAATCCATGGTGGTGGGCTCCCAAGCCTTGGGCCGGACGAACTTAGTACGCTTTTACATGTTTCAAATCTGTAGGAGATATCTTTTTTATATATAACAAGTAAAAGCGTGCTAAGTTCGGCCGGGCCGAATCTTATATACCCTCCACCATGGATAGCATTTGTCGAGTTATTTTCCCGGCTTCTCTTCTTAGGCAAAACAGGATATAAGAAAGGATTTGCTCTGCTATTAGAGCGATATCAAGATATGGTCCGGTTTGTACCACAATTAAATTATTTGTTGGAGACCTGTGTAAAATGTCAGCCAATTCGAATAAGAATTTCGACCTTTGGGGGCTCAAGAAGTAAAATAGAGAGATCGATGTATCAGGCTATTGACCGATTCAGGCCATAATAAACACGTATGTTGATGATCATGAGAGGATCCGTCGTACAAAAATTCAGCCAAATCGGAGAATAATTGCGACCTCTAGAGGCTCAAGAAGTCAAAATCCCAGATCGGTTTATATGGCAGCTATATCAGGTTATAAACCGATTTGAACTTTATGTGACACAGTTGTTGAAAATAAGAGTAAAATACGTCATGCAAAATTTCAGCCAAATCGGATAGGAATTGCGCCCTCTAGAAGCTCATGAAGTCAAGTCCCCAGATCTCTTTATATGACAGCTATATCAGGTTATTGAGCGATCTGAAGCATACTTGGCACAGTTGTTGGATATCATAACAAAGTAGAACGTGCCAAAATTCATTCCAATCGGATAAGAATTGCGCCCTCAAGAGGCTCAAGAAGTCAAGACCCAAGATCGGTTTATATGACAGCTATATCAGGTTATGGACCGATTTTAACCATACTTGGCACAGTTGTTGGATATCATAACAAAACACGTCGTGCAAAATTTAATTCCAATCGGACAAGAGTTGCGCTCTCCAGAGGCTCAAAAAGTCAAGACCCAAGATCGGTTTATATGGCAGCTATATCAAAACATGGGCCGATATGGCCCATTTACAATAGCAAACGACCTACACTAATAAGAAGTATTTGTGCAAAATGCGGCTAGCTTTATTCCTTCGGAAGTTAGCGTGCTTTCGACAGACAGACGGACGGACAGACAGACGAGCGGACATGTCTAGATCGTCATAAAATGTCGCGACGATCAATAATATATACACTTTATGGGGTCTCAGACGAATATTTCGAGTAGTTACAAACAGAATGACGAAATTAGTGTACCCCCCATCCTATGGTGGAGAGTATAAAAATCAATTTGTGTTTGTTTGTAGGTATGTGTTTGTTCCTTATAGACTCAGAAACAGCTGAAGCGATTTTTTTTTGATATTTTCACAGATGGTGCATAATGATTCCATGGTGAAAATAGGGTACTAAATTTTTTAATATTTGCAAGGGGGGGGGGGGGGGGGGGCTTACCCTCCCTCTTACCCTAATTTTCAGAGACGCCAGATGTCAGGGATGGGTGTTGCGATTTAAGCTAAATTTTGTGTGCTCTCACATAGTGGCCTAAAAAAAATTTCGTATCCAAATTTCGGATGGGGCACCACCCTAATACCTACCAAACATTTATTTAGACCAATCACGACAATATGGGACTCAAATGAAAGGTATTTAGGATAAGAAAGCGTATCTGATATCCAATTGTCGGACCTGGGGGTTCACCCCTTCCCCAAACTGAACTTATTTACTGACCATGGCAATATATGGCTTAAATGAAGGGTATTTGAGTGGGGTCCACCTCTCTCCAAAAACATCCCTTAAAGAGGACAAATGTACGACCATAGCAATAGGGGGCTTAAATGAAAGGTCTTTGGAAGTAAAGCACGAATATGATATCAATATTCGGGAATTGTGTCTATGGGGCCACCCCACTCCCACAACAACACCCAAATAAGAAATATTTGCTAACTATTGCAATATGAGGCTTACATAGGAGAGTTTTTAGAGTAGAACCCGAATTCGATATATATTTTCAAGGCCAACTCACTGAGTGACCGCCCATCCTCCAAAAGACCCCCAAGCCTGTCATGTTTGCCTATAATGGAAATATGGGGTTAAAATTAAAGGTATTTGGGAGTAGACTACGCATCTGATATCAACATTAGGGACCAACTGTCTAGGGGACGTCCCACCACCATAACTACCCCCAAATAGGACGTATTTGCTCACCACGACAATTTGGGTCTTGAAGAGAGTGGAACTAAGTGTTTCTAGTTTTTAGGGCCAATACCCCAAACCGGACATATTTGTTGACTTTTGCAATAAGGTGTTTACATGAGATTTGAAAACGATGATATCCAATTTTGAAGCCAATGGCAATATGGGGTTCAAATAAACGATATATAAATATATGAGAATAGAGCACGTTGCTGATATATTTTCCGGGCTTAGTGTTTGGGGGACGACCTCTAAATACCCCTAAATCGGGCATATTTACCTACCATGTCAATGTGGGGCTTAAGTGAAAGGAATTGGGGGGCAGAGCAAGAACTGATACCCACTTTCGGGACCAATTTTCTGGGTGTGTACCCCTTTCCCAAAATACCCCACAAACAACAATTTTTTACTGATCATCGCAATATGGGTCTCAAATAAAGGTATTTGGGAGTAGAATACGAATTTGATATCCAAATGAAGGTCCATGTATATGCCCCAAATACCCCTTGTCCCAAAAAACACCTTCCAAAGGGTAAACATTTTTCGACTTTGCCAATATGTAGTTCAAATGAAAGGTGTTGGAGATTGGAAAACGAATTTGATAACCAATTTTGGGGCCATGTGTTTGTGGGACGCCTCATCCTCTGAATTCCCCTTAAACCAATGGAAATATGGGGTTTAAATAAATGGCATTTGAGAGAAGAGCACGATGCTGATATTTTTTCAGGGCCAAGTGTCTGGGGGACGACTCAAGACTCAATAAGTTAAAATCCGAGATCAGTTTATATGGCAGCTACATCAGGTTGTGAACCGATTTACATCTCATGCAAAATTTCAGCCAAATCGTTTAATAATTGTGCCCTCTACAGGCTCAAGAAATCAATATCCCATATTAGTTATATGACAACTATATCAGGTTATGAACCGATTTACACCATACATGGCATAGTTGTTGGAAGTCAAAACAAAGCACGTGATGCCAATTTCCAGCAAAATCGGATTAGAATAGCACCCACTAGAGGCTCAAGAAGTCAAGATCCGAAATTGATTTATATGGCAGCTATATCAAAACATGGACCTATATGGCCTATTTGCAATCCCAACTGACCTCCACTAATACGAATATTTCCGCAGATAGACGCACGGACATGACTAAATGGACTTGGAATTTCAAGCCAATAAAGAATATATTGGGTTGCCCAGAAAGTAATTGCGGATTTTTCCTATAGTCGGCGTTGACAAATTTTTTCACAGCTTGTGACTCTGTAATTGCATTCTTTCTTCTGTCAGTTATCAGCTGTTACTTTTAGCTTGCTTTAGAAAAAAAGTGTAGAAGAGTATATTTGATTAAAGGTCATTCTAAGCTTCATTAAAAATGCATTTACTTTCTTTAAAAAATCCGCAATTACTTTTTGGGCAACCCAATATATATATTTTGTTGGTTCTCAGATCAATTTTTTGATATGTTACAAACGGAATAACGAAATTGGTATATCCCCATCCTATGATGGAGGGTTTAAAAATATCATATTGCAAATAGGAGTAAATTTTTTATATACCATAATCATGAGTTCAATAACAGTAATTGAGCAAAAGCCTTTGAATAGGTAGTTAGAAAAAAGGTTAAAACAGCCTTTCAAACTATGAGACTGTGAACATGTCTGTAATGGAAATTTTTCGAAAACACTCCGGGGTATTTGTGAATGTTGTCTATTTGGCAATAACATCTGCAGATGCTTTTGTTCTAGGAGATTTAATTTCAATGTTATCATAACAAGTGTGTTGCAAAAAGCTTCGACACGTGTACATTGAACATTTTCTTGGAAGGACGCCAGTACAAAACAAGTAAGAGTTTAAGTTCGGCTAGGCCAAGTATTTTATACTCTCCTCCCCCTGGAATCGTTAAGGTATTTGCCCGATTTCTCTTTACAGGTATTGGGGGCTAACCCTGTGATCAATTGAAAGCACCAATTTTGCATGCAAGCTTAAAGAAATTCAGCATTGTAAAAAACCAATTGCATTGGTATTATTTGCTACCTACTGGGCATTTAGGCATTCGCAGAATTACAAAATACAAGCTTCAATTAAAACAAAATCTGTCTTGGAAATTTGCAGAACTATTGTATCCATGGACGGTGTATGGTAATGATAAAATGTTTCTATAAACCTCTCAAGTGTCTTCAGCATAAAGGATGGCAGACTAATAGGATGAAATTCTTAAGCTTTCGTGTGGTAAGGTTTTCCTGCTTTTGGAATGAAAAGGACCTTTGTTTCCCTCCATCCCACAGGTATATAGGACTTATTGATATAAGCTGTGTATATTTTCCTAAACCATGATGCCAGTCTATCGGGTACAGCCTGTAGTTCAACCGGTCAACTTCCACCCCAAATAGTCTTAACATAAGTCACATATTACCGTGGTCGGTAAATACGTCCGATTGGGAGGTATTTTGGGGTGGGGCTGCTTCGCAACCACATGGCTCTTCAATTCGATATCAAATTCGTTTTTTTCCCTCAAGCACCTTCCGTTTGAGCTCTGAATTGTCGTGATTGTTCTATATATCCATTTGGAGGGAATTGGGCGGCCCCTGAGGCACCACACTCCAACAATAGAAATCAAGTTTTGTTTTTGGTGACTGTAAGAGGGCAAAATAGTTTCAAAACGAATCGCATCACCTATCTGCGAGATCTAGTGTTTTTAAAAATTAGGGGAGGGATGGCTCCTCAGATATTTCAACTCAAATATGAATATCACATTCGTGCTCCATTCCCAAATCATTTTCATTTGAGCCCCACATTGGTCGGTAAATGTGAACCGTTTGGAGGAAGTTTTGGGGGTTTTGATGGCCACCGGCACCTTGCCCTGAGAATAGATATCAAATTTATTCTCTACTCCCAAACACCGTTGATTTGAGCTCCATATTGCCATAGTCGGAAATGAAGTTCAGTTTAGGGGGTGCTTTAGGGCGTAACCCCAAACACTTGGCTCAAAAATTTAATACCAAATTCGTTTTGTACTCTCAAATACCTTTCATTTGAGTCCCATATTGTCATAATGGGTCAAATAACCCATATGACGTATCTTTAGGAGGAAAAGCGCCACCTAGACTTGAACACAAAGTCTATGCATAATCTACTACCAAAAATCATTCATTTGAGTCCCATATAGCCATGGTCGGCTAATATGCCCATTTGGGGGTGGTTTATTGACAGCAGTCATCAGGCCTTCACCACCAAATCGTCGGCCCTTTCATTTCCCCTTACACCGTTATGGCCAGGCACCCAAACGATGCGGATTTTGCCATCCTCAGAGAAGGCGTTAATCTCCTTACACTACAAGACTGTTCGTGATCTCACCGTCCTGGTTGTTATTGCCCTTATGGCAATTTTACTGTCGGTAAAGATGTTCACACTCGACGTCCTCGCGTTAGCACCACACCACTTCACACTTTCCGTTATCGCTCGGATCTCCGCCTGCAGGACCGTATTATGGTCAGGCAGTCTAAAACAGATCTCAGTCCCTGGGTTCTCAATGTGGACCCCAGGCCCACTATGTCCTCTAGCTTTGATCCATCCGTGTAACATGAACTTCCAGATGGCAATACTAGGTCGCACTAGACCTCAAGATTTCTCTCCGGTATCCGATCGGAAACCATTAATCTACTTCTTAAACTGCAAGACTGTTAGTGACCTTACCGCCCTGGTTGCTATTGCCCTTATAGCGATTTTACTGTCGGTAAAGATGTTCACACTCGACGTCTTCGCGTTAGCATTCCGTGATCGCCCGGATCTCCGCCTGCAGGACCGTATTATGGTCAGGCAGTCTAAAACAGATCTCAGTCCCTGGGTTCTCAATGTAAACCCCCAGGCCCACACTGTCCCCTAGCTTTGATCCATCCGTGTAACATGATCTTCCAGATGGCAATACTAGTGTTCCTTCAATCCAAGACTGTGCCGATGGCAGCAGTGCCTTGCACTCGACTTCAAGGTTCCTCTCAGGCATCCGATCGGAAACCTTTTCCCTTCCTTCTAGGTTTCCTAACGTCACCTCGATTATACCGCGATGGTATGAGCTGCTTCCATCCTCAATCCATTCTCTCATCGCCTTAAGTCTCGTAGCCGCAGTGGCTGCCTCACACTTAATCTGTATGTCAATGGGTCTGATATCTAGAATAGTCTCCAGTGCTCTAGTGGGCGAAGTCCTCATCGCTCGGCCCATGCCAAGACAACATGTTCTCTGAACCTATTGTATGGTCCTTATGTAGCACTTTTTCTCCATAGCAGTCCACCAAACTACTGAGGCGGGCGTAAGTATTGGTCTAATCACGCTCCTGTAGAGCCAGTGGACTATCCTAGCATTCAGGCCCCATTTCGAGCCTACGGCCCGTCTACAAAGTGCCCAACATCTGTGAGCCTTCTCAGTACACTCCTGAATGTGACACTTCTAATTCAGTTTCCAAGATCCAAGATCACATCTAAGTATTTGACCTTGTCAGATATCGAAATCGTCTTATTGAGGAAACCTTTTGATTTTGGGTGGTGTTTTTGGGATAACGGAAGGGTCCACCCCCCTCCGTTATTACCAAATAATAAAGCCTATTCCTACTTTCTGACCATATTCGTAATCTTCTCCCAAATACCTTTCATTTAAGTCCCATATTGTCATGATCGTCAAATATATGTATTTAAGGGGTTTTAGGGCTGGGGCGGCCCCCCAGGTAAAGATGGGTCTTTATTATGAAATTCGTAATCTACTCTTGAAAAACTTTTATTTCGAATCCCATACTGTCCCGATCGGTCCACTTTTATTTTTGGGTAGTACTTTTAGGTAAGGGGGATGGTCCGCCCCCTCCCAATATCCAAAATTATATAGTCTATGTTTTTCTTTTCAGACCAACCTACACCATCTGTGGAAAATTCAAAGTAATCGCTTCAGCCGTTTTTGAGCCTATACGGAACAAACAAACAAACAGACTAGCTGGACAGGGCCCGCTCCGCTGCGCCTTCTTTCAGTCTCTTAATTTATCTGCTCCCTATATATATAAAATAGATATTAGATTTGAGCCCCTTTTTGCTATTTTTGCACTTGGTCCCTCTCGACCACTTTGGGTGAAATTTGTATACCATGTTCGTACTCTACTCTTTAATGCCTTTCGTTTGATACCCATATTGTCCCAATCGGTAAACATGTCCGTTCGGGTGGGTTTTGGGATAGGGCGTCCCCCCAGGTTATATGACCCTAAAATTGTATACCAATTTCATGTTTTTGGAGTACCATAAGGTGGCATACAAAATTTTGCTTAAATCGGTGCACCCATCTCCGAAATCTGGCGTTTTTCAAAATTTGGGACCTTCCCCCCGTACCCCAAAAGTACTATCCAAAAATAAAAGTGAACCGATCGGGACAATATGGAATTCAAATAAAAGATATTCAAGAGTAGAATACGTTATTTGACGATCGTGATAATATGGGACACCAACGAAAGGTGTTCGGGAGTAGATTACGAATATGGTCAGAAAGTAGGAATAGGCTTTATAATTTATTGATAACGGAAGGGGGCGGACCCTCCACCGTTACCCCTAAAACACCACCCAAAATCTAAAGTGGAACGATCGGGACAATATGAGTATCAAATGAAAAGTATGCGGGAATAGATAACGAATGTGGCATACAAATGCATGTCGAATTATAGGGGGTCACCCCACACACACAAAAACGCCCAAAATGGGCACATTAGCCAATCACGGATATATGGGTCTCGGTTTGTTATTTCCGTATAGACTGAAAAATGACAGAACCGATTTTCTCGAAATTTTCACATATTGTATAGGTTAGTCTGGAAGAAAACATAGGTTATATACATTTTCAGTATCAGAAGGGGGACGGACCCTCCCCTTTATGCCAAAAACATAATCCAAAATCGAAAGTGGACCGATCGGGACAATATAGGTATCAAATGAAAGTTATTGGAGCGTAGAATACGAATGTGGTATCAAAATTTGAGTCTAAGTACCCAGCGGATTTGGCCGTAATTGTGCACGTAGTGTTTCGGTAGCACTTCCAACAACTACGCTAAGTATGGTTGCTTTGAAATAGCTGTTATATAAACCGATATTGGGTCTTGACTTCTTGAGCCTCTAGAGGGCGCAATTCTCATCCGATTTGAATGAAATTTTGCATGAGGTGTTTTGTTATGACTTCCAAAAACTGTGCTAAGTACGGCGTAAATCGGTGTAGAACCTGATATAGCTGCCATATAAACCGATCTTGGGTCTTGACTTCTTGAGCCTCTAGAGGGCGCAATTCTCGTTCGATTTAACTGAAATTTCGCACGTAGTGTGTTGGTATCACTTTCAACAGCTGTGCTAAGTATGATTTACATCGGTCCATTTTTTGATATAGCTGCCATATAAACCGATCATAAGTCTTGACTTCTTGACCCTCTAGAGGGCGCAATTCTCGTTCGATTTAACTGAAATTTCGCACGTAGTGTGTTGGTATCACTTTCAACAGCTGTGCTAAGTATGATTTACATCGGTCAATTTTTTGATATAGCTGCCATATAAACCGATCATAGGTCTTGACTTCTTGACCCTCTAGAGGGCGCAATTCTCGTCCGATTTGGCTGCAATTTTGCACGTAGTTTTTTTGGTATCACTTTCAACAACTATGCTAAATATGATTCAAATCGGATCATAATCTGGTATAGTTGTCATATAAACCGATCTAGGATCTTGACTTCTTGAGCCTCTAGAGGGCGCAATTCTCATCTGATTTGGCTGAAATTTTGCATGAGGTGTTTTGTTATGACTTTCAATAACTGTGCTAAGTATAGCGTAAATCGGTATAGAACCTGATATAGCTGCCATATATACCGATCTGGGATCTTGACTTCTTGAACATCTAGAGGGCACAATTCACATCCGATTTGGCTAAGATTTTGTACAACGGCTTCTCTCATGACCATCAGCATACGTGTCTAATATAGTCTGAATCGATCAATAGACAGCTCTCATATAAGCCTATCTCCAGATTTTGCTTCTTGAGCCCCCACAAGGCGCAATTCTTATCCGAATGAACTGAAATATTACACAATGACTTCTACAATGTTCAGCAATCATCCGAATCGGACTAAACCTTGATATAGCTCCAATAGCATAACAATTCTTATTCAATATTCTATGTTTGTCTAAAAAGAGATACCGCGCATAGAACTCGACAAATTCGATCAATGGTGGAGGGTATATATGATTCGGCCCGGCCGAACTTAGCACACTCTTACTTGTTCCTCTATAATTTTGTTATTCCTTTTGACATTTCCAATTCATTAAAACCCAATTGCTAATCGTTTATTTATTTATAAATTTCACCAAATTAATGCTTACCATATGTGGCAATTGCATATCACCTACCTTTGGTTATGGTTGATTGATTCATGTGTAATTGCAATAAAAATGCATAATTTCATTTAATTAATCAGCATTACATTTAACCAATTTTACAATTTTAATCACAGCATACTTTATTTTCATTTTCATTTATGTATCATATTTCAAATTTGTTTTTATTCACATGTTGCGGTCACATGGTCACACCTACCATCTGTTTGTGTGAACCTCACATAAGTTCTAGGAATTAATTATGGCATTTAACATTGTTTTTCACATTTGTTTATTTTGTTAAGACAATCGGAAGTACTTAAATAGTTATAATTAGGTTGTGTTAAATAATTTAAATACCAACACTAAATTAACACATACATAATGTGTATATTTTGAAAATATTTTCTGTAATTATTATTCTAGAAGGAGACAATGTAAAAAAAAACCTTTACAAACTTTTTTAGAATATTTTCTTTATTTATTAGTAACTGTATATATCTATTTACAAGAAGACAAAGATAGTTTTATGGCTGGGAAGATGAGTGTTTAAAAGAAACATATTTGAGGGGCTCACACAAATATCTTCTTCTAGGAACACTTAACAATACACAAACACACACACACACAAATACAAATACAAACAAAAATGAAAGGCCTTATTTGCTAAATTCGTAATAATCTCTTTTATTACATATATTATTTTCGTATTTTATGAATTAATGTGGAATAAGAATAACAATTTTGATTTTTTGGAGAATTTCTGAAGAAAAACAAAACTTAATTTAGTGCAGACCTTGGGTCACATTTTTTCTTATTACTACATATGTTAAGGATTCTTTCTTATCGATAATACGTTTTATACCCTACACCACTACTGTGGTACAGGGTATTATAACTTAGTGAAATAGTTTGTAACACCCAAAAGGAAGAGAGATAGACCCATTGATAAGTATACCGATCGACTCGGAATCACTTTCTAATTCGATTTAGCTATGTCCGTCGGTGTCTGCGTCTGTCCGTCTGTCTGTCTGTCCACTACAGGTCGCAATTTTTATCCGATCGTCTTCAAATTTGGTACAGGCATGTTTTTTGGTCTAGAGACGAAGCCTATTGAAATTGGAAAAAATCTGTTCAGATTTGGATTAAGCTCCCATAGATATGTTCGTCCGATTTGCAGTAATACAGCAATAAAATGGTCATTTATTAAACGAATCTCTCGAAATTTGGCAGGAAGGATTTCATTACGACTGTCGACATTACTGGTGAATTTCATAGAAATCGGCCCAGATTTAGATATAGCTGTCATCTATGTATACTGCCCGATTTTCACTCCTAGAGCCACTGCAAGCACATTTATTGGCCAACCTTGCCAAAATTTTGCACAACGCTTTCCTAGACGACTGCCACAGTATCAGAGGAGTATGCTCGAAATCGGTTCAGAGTTAGATATAGCTCTCATATATATGTTCGTCTGATTTTGAGAAATATTGGAAAAAAGTGATTATTTGTTATCAGATTCTGTCGAAATTTAGCAGGAAGGATTTTCTTATTCTTATTCTTGTCTCTGGCGAATTTCATAGAAATCGGCCCAGATTTAGATATAGCCAGATTTTCACCCCAAGAGCCACTGCAAGTGCATTGTTTGACCAATCTTGCCAAAACTTTGCACAACGCTTTCCTCGAGGACTACCACACTATCTGAGAAGCTTGCTCAGAATCGGTTCAGAAATTGATATATTTAGTTCCCATATATGCGTTCGTCAGATTTTGGGTAATTTGCCATATGTCAACCGTAGTTTTTACAATTTGAACATATTTGCTCGCCGAGGTCCATCAAAATTGGTTCAGAATTGGATATAGGTAACACTACTTATAGGGTAGCTGTAGGGTAGTATACAGTCGGCACCGCCCGACTTTTGCATATCCTTACTGGTTAATCAATAAGTACTGTATTTTTAAGATTTAGATCTATGAATTCCAATACTTCTTATCCCAATGGGGTGTAAAAAAGTTCAAGACCTCACAAATGTTGCAAAAAAATTATTAAAAATGCTTGGGGGTCTACATTGAGGACCCAGGGATTGAGATGTGTTTTGGATTGCCTGACCATAATACGGTGCTGCACTCGGAGATCCGGGCTATCATGGTATGCATGAGGCGGTGTGATGCTTACACGAGGATGTCAAGTGTGACCATATTTACGGCCATAAGGGCAATAACAACCAGGACGTTAACTTCACGAACAGTGTTGCCACTCAAGAAAATTATTTCCTACCAAAATTTAAGAAATATCCAACTAAAATTGCAAATTTTGCCCATGGACATTCCACTAAGTAACAGGGGCAAACTTCTCACATATCAATGAGTGCAGTCCGATTCAAGTTTAGTCTCAATGATAAGGGGCCTCCCTTTTATAGGCGAGTCCGAACGGCGTACCGCAGTGCGACACCTCTTTGGAGAGAAATTTTACATGGCATAGTACCTCACAAATGTTGCCAGCATTAGGAGGGGAAAACCACCGCTGAAAAATTGTTTCTGATGGTTTCGCCAGGATTCGAACCCAGGCGTTCAACGTCATAGGCCCGACTAAAACTCCAAACCCGACCAAAACTTACCAAATGTTCTGCAAACCAAAAATGCGGTATATGTTTTCATTTAACCCAGCACTGAAGAGCACTGGTAATTTTCTCATTCCATTTGCAACACATCAAATTGAACCTTTCTAACCGCACATAGTTTACATTCTAAATTGTCGTAATAATAAGTTACATATTCGATCTAGCCATTGGGATGTACAACCCAATTTGAGGGTAAATAGTGTATTCTACTACCAAAGACCTTTTATTTCTGTCCTATTCTATCCTGATTGGTCTTCATATATTATTTCATTTATTATTTTTAATTCCTTTTTTTTGGGGTAGGATAGGGGGAGGGGAAATGCCCTCTAACACGTCCCTTCATTTGAGTACCATATATTCTCGGTCATGCTACATGACAGTTTGGTGTTGCATTTATTGGGAGGGGAGAGTCCGTCCCCTCGACGCTAAGAACCAAACGACAAATAATTTGAGTCTTTTATTGTCGCGATCTATTGTCCTGCGGAACGATGGGACGCGACCCAGATACTTGAATCCTTATATCAACACTAGATTCGAAATATACTGTCATAGACCTTTCTTTTATTGATATATTATCCCGATCGAACTACCCATCCTATTGAAGGTTATTTAGTGGGTGGACCGGTCCCAGTCTCTGTCCTAATTGTGCATACCAAATACGTAATCAACCCCCAAAGACCTTTCATTCGATACCCATTTTGTGGGTTGGGGAGGCCCCATAGACACCTTGGACCAAATTCTTATAACGAATTCCAATTGTCTTTTGTTTGACACCCATATTGTCTCAGTCGATAAATATTTCCTGTATAGGGGTTTTGTGGGGAGGGGCGGCGCCTCATATACCATGGAATAAATTTTTATATCAGCATTGGACTCTAATTTCATTTGATACCCATATTGCCATACCCATATGTAGCCATATTTGTCCATCTGTATGTTGAAATAACTCTACAGCCTATAGTTCAAAGATGACCTGTATCTTCATATGGCGCCTTTTATATCAATCTCCCGATAAGAATTCTTGAATGCGTAAAAATTGTATTTTGTCCCGATTGAGAATGAGTTGAACGAATAAATGCGCATTTACTATCCATTTTCGCCGTAACAGTGAGTTGCATGGACCCCTCAACAACTGAACATTGACCAGTTCCGAACAGATTTGTATTTAAATGCCATGTAGTCCTACTTTCCGGATAAAGGCATTAAAAGCCGCATTTCTAACCCATAATTTACGAAATATGGAAGTGATCCCTCGACGCCCGTACTAGAGAACAACAGCTAGCCACCTAAAAAATATGTACACATGGTAGACAAGCTCACACCTTATACCAGCAATCGTTGTTGACGCTTACGACTCTCAACGACCAAAACATAAAATGCTCCTATAATGAGCATCAAATTATTGCTGGCCGTATTTTATATATTGAGTAATGCTCACGAGGGCTCACAATGAGCGTAACTGATAGAAAAACACACACACACACACACAGCTACCGTTCAAAGTTATGAGAGCTGAAATGAATTTGCATGCTTTGTAATGGCTTGGGTAAAGAAAAACATGGAAGTATGTCTGTCACTTTTGAACAGACGAATCCAGACGGACAGAATTCTGATCCGAAAATAGAAAAGTGCAAAAGCAAAAAAAAACAACGGAGTCTATCTATGCCGCTCAACAAAACTTGATGTCTCATTGACCTGCTTTACTAAGCAGGTTCGCGCATTCTTTCTCTCTATTGTAGTTGTGCGTGTGTTTCTAGCTAACTTTGCTTTTATGTGTCATGCAATACAGACAATTGCTTTGATCAAAGTGGCTATTGAGTGCCAAATTATGGGTCTCATGCAGTTCTCTGACTCGTACCAGTTATGGTCAATATCAAAACTTTATCGCTTCAGAGATCAGGGAACTTTTTCCCTGAGATTTAGAACAGTGAGACCCCTTGTAACAGTATAAGGCAACTGGACATTCATGGATTTATTCTGCAGAAGTAACAAATACAGTGGCGACAAGAAGTAAAATAATTTTAAATTATCCCCGACGATTTTTTCCGTAATTGACTTGGTATTTATATGTTGGCAAAACCTACCAAAATATGAGGTCAGCCTACCACTTAACAAGGGAATAAAAATCTACCAATTTTGGTAGGAACCTACCAAAAACGGCAAAACTGGTCACGAACAGTCTTTCAATGCAAGAAGGAAATTAACTCCTTCTCTGAAAATGCCACACTCTGCATCGTTTGGGCGCCGGGCCATAACGGAGTAAGGGGGAATGAAGGGGCACACGATTTGGCGGTGAAGGCCAGAGGATTGCCGTCAACAAACTTGGTTAACCCGAAGCCTTTCGGGTCGAAGCAGTTCGATTTAAGGGCATGGACATGTAATACTGTGAAGCAGCGAATCAGTCGGTAGTACGATGAAAATCCTATGGGGTGATCTGAAGTCCCGCGAGTCCCGTCATCAAAAGCCTCAACATGTCCTCCGTTGTCCTGCTCTCACTCCCATGTCGTCTAACGTTTCAGGACATGGGTTTTTGAGAGAAACTATTTCACCTTCGCGGGGTCATTAACCCTATCGACCTGTTCGGAGAAAAGCTTCCAGGAGAGATGTTTTGCCGCTTTGATAATCTTATTGTATTCCTTGAGCCGTGTATAATACACATCCGAATAAACTTCCGCGTTTTTACGAGGTGCTCTGTTAAAAAGCTTGCGTAGCTCTTTCCAATATTGCGAGTCTCCCCGGTGGAGTCAGGGGTTTCCTTGGGCTGATTTCCTTTCCCGAAAGGAACAAATATCTTCGAAAAACCCCACCAGTGCAGTCGTAATCCAGTTGACTCTGAGATCTTTCAAGGGTGAGAGATTGAAGGTCGTTGTCTACGCGGACGATATTGTCATCATGTTCGTTGGCCGTTACCCCTCTACTGTTACGGACCGCGTTCATGAAGCTTTGAGGAAGCTGTCCGCATGGGCGAGGGCCATCGAGTTTGGCATAAATCTCAGAAAACCTGAACTGGTCCTTTCACCAAGAGAAGTAAGCTGGGTGTTTCTCAGGGACCGGTTTTAGATGGGATGGAGCCACTGCTCCTTTCGGAAGTCTAATACTTGGGTGTGAGTCTTGATAACATATTAAGTTGGAGAAAAAACCTCGAGCAAAGGATCAAAAAGGGATTGAAAGGTCACGCTCTACGCTTTCCGCACTGGATGTTTACGGCGGTCGTTCGGCCAATTCTCACCCATGATTGTCTGGTGTAGGGCAAAGCTCTGGACAGTACCCTGTGCCCTTCGCAGGATAATCGGGAGTGTACAGGGTTTCGCAGCAGTGCTAATCTCTTGGGCAAGACGAAGTGCCCAGCGAGAGGTTGAATGTCATTCTCCATCTTATGCCTTTGCACATAAATGTTGAGGGTGTGGTGATAAAGATCGCCATCAGACTGAGGGAGTCAAATACATGGCGGTCCTCTTACTCAGGCCATCGTTCTGCTCTGCTGGGAGATGGTGTTGCCGCATGACGTCTTGCTGTATGCTTGTATTATTTACTATGGGAGTGCTTCCTTGTTGATGGCCTGGAAGTCATTTGCCCGAGAAGGGATCTCTGGCTTGGGGGTACCCCGCCCGGGACCCTCTGTATGCACATATGGTTCTAAATTGGATAGGCGCACTGGAGCAGCAGTCTTCATTGTCATCCTTGGAATTAAGGAGTCTAACAGACTTCTGGATGGGTGCAGTGTTTTACAGACGGTGGTCTTCGCGATCCTGAACGCACTGAAGACGATGTTTCTGCGGGAGAGGCGGCCCGATCAGACCATCACGATATACCTGGAAAGTCAGGTGGCGCTGAAGGCTCTGGCGTCGGTCCGCGTAAGCTCGAAACTGGTTAGAAGATGCAAAGAGCTTCTTCGAGCCATTGGAAAGGCTATCAGGCTTTGGGTTCTGACTGGATCATATACTTGACAGCGAGGCCGAGTACGATCCTTTGGACCTAAGGTGAGTCGGCTTGTAACCGAGGTTTCTAATCGCGTGTGCTCCAATCGAACCTAGCGTAATGTCTCGTATACTCCTCATTCAATCTAATCTTGCCTAATCCTTTCAATCTAACTTAGCCATATCCAAAATTCGCCCAACTTTGAAAAGTGTTATGATGCTATACCAGAGGCCACTGTAGCGCTGAGTGCAGCATGTTCGCCTATGACGCTGAACGCCTGAGTACGAATCCTGGCGGGAACATGAGAAAATATTTATCCCCTCCTAATGCTTGCGACATTTGTGCGGAACGCCGTTCAGACTCGGCTATGAAAAGGAGGGCCCTTATCTGAGAAGTTTGCCTTTTTCTTTAATGGAATGTTCATGATCAAATTTGCGTTTGCATTGCATTGCATGATGGTTAGGGTGGGGCGATTAGTATGGAAGGAAAAAAAAACCTTCCCGGTTCTAATTCTTGGGATAGTACTGAGCAAAAGAGTCCACTAGACCTTGCGTTTATGGTGAAAATTGAGCTTCCAGATTCTCACTTGCAGTTTTTGTTCAGACTTTTGTCACTATTTTATACGTTACACCATTGAGGGTATACAAATTTTGTCATTCCGTTTGTAACATATCGAAATACGGATCTGAGATCCAACAAACTATATATGTATTCTTGATCGTCTTCACATTGTAGATCGATTTGGCCCTGTTCGTCCGTCTGTCCCTCCCTCCGTCCGTCTATCGAAAGTACGCTAACTTTCGAAGGAATAAAGCTAGGTGCTTGAAATTTTGTACGAATACTTCCTATATGTGTGAATCGGGTGGGATTGCAAATGGGGTATATAGCTCTATGTTTTAATATAGCTGCCATATAAGCCGATCCTGGATCTTGACTTCATTGAGCTTTTAGAAGGCGCATTTCTTGGCCGATTTGGCTGAAATTAAAATAAAATGCACCAGGTGTTCTATTTTAGCTTCCAAAAACTGTGCCAAGTATGGTTCAAATCCATACATAGCCTGATATAGTTCCCATATAAACCGATCTAGGATCTTGACTTTATGAGCCGCTAGAGGGCGCAATTATTATCCGATTTGGCTAAAATTTTGCACCAGGGATTTTATTTGGACTTCCAAGAACTGCGCCAAAGTATGATTGAAATTGGTTCATAACCTGATATAGCTCCTATATAAACCGATTTCGGATCTTGACTTCTTCAACCGCTAGAGGGCGCAATTAATATCCGATTGGGCTGAAATTATGTATGAAATGTTCTGTTTTGACTTCCAACAACTGCGCCAAGTATGGTTCAAATCGGTTTATAACCAGATATGGCTCCCATATAAACCGATTTCGGATCTTGACTTCTTGAGCCGCTAGAGGGAGCAATTATTATGCGATTCGGCTGAAATTTTGAACCAGGTATTTTATTTTAACTTCCAAAAACAGCGCCAAGTATGGTTCAAATCGGTTCATAACCTAATATAGCTCCCATATAAACCGATTTCGGATCATGACTTCTTAAGCATCCAGAGGGCGCAATTATTATACGATATGCCTAAAAATTTGCATCAATTATTTTATTTCGACTTCCAATAACTGCGACAAGTATGGTTCAAATCCGTTCATAACCTAAGGTAGCTCCCACATAAACCGATTTCGGATCTTGACTTCTTGAGCCGCTAGAGGGCTCAATTATTATCCGATTGGGCTGAAATTATCCATGAAGTGTTTTGTTTTGACTTCCAACAACTGCGCCAAGTATGGTTCAAATCGGTTTATAACCAGATCTAGCTTCCATATAAACCGATTTTGGATCTTGATTTCTTGAGCCTCTTGGGGGCGCAATTATTATCCGATGTAGGTAAAATTTTGCTCGAAGTGTTTTGGTTTGACCATTAACAACTGTGATTAGTATTGTTTAAATCGGTACATCACCTAATATAGCTCCCGTATTAACCGTTCTCGGATCTTGACTTTTTGAGCCACTAGAGGGCGCAATTATTCTCCGATTTGGCTAAAATTTTGCGCCACGTATTTTATTTCGACTTTCAACATTTGCGCCAAGTATGGTTCAAATCGGTTCATAACCTGATATACCTCCCATATAAACTGATTTTGGATTTTGTCTTCATGAGCCGCTAGAGGGCGCAATTCTTATCCGATTTTGGTTCGATCGTCAATAACTGTGCTAAGTATACTCTACATAGGTTCATAACCAGATATAGATCCCTTATAAACCGATCTCTCAGCCGCTAGAGGGCGCAATTTTTTTTTTTCCAATTAGGCTGCAATTTTGCCTGAGGTCGTTTGTTTTGACTTTCAACAACTGTGCTAGCTCCCATATAAACCACTTTCCCGATTTTACTTCTTGAGCCATGGTAAGGCGCAATTCTTATCCGATTTGGCTGAAATTTTGACTTTCACTTTTACTTTTCTCTTCTAACAGCCAGATTTAGTAAGGCGCCAATCGCTTCTTAACTTGGTATAGCTAAAATAGCATAGCATATCTTATCATTTATCTTTTGTTTGCCTATAAAGAGATATCGGGCAAAGAATTTGACAATGCGGAGGGTTTATAGCACACTTTTACTTGTTTCTCCATATTCTGCTCTTTCTCTTCTACTTTCTTGTAGGGTGAACACAATGGACATTAGGTCTCCGAGTGGAGCGGCTAGTAACCGAAGTTCGCCCCACTTTGAAAAGTGTATTGATGGTATACCATAATTTTTTTTCGAGGTTTTCTTAAATTTTGAGGTCTTACTGCTACTAGAAAGTCCAATAAACATTATTAGTGCTCAGTTCTTGGAAATGAACAAGACCATACATTTTTTTGCACCAAAACACTCTGGCAGGAATTGGTGCTCACCACAATGGCAGCATTGCCAATGTTGCATAGAAAACCCAAATACCCTTGGTATAGAGCAAATTCTCTTAACTGTAGAGCCATACAAAGCAGCTAAAGTAGGATTTCGACATAACTACCCTTCGAATACCTAATGCAATGTTTTGGGCATTCAAATTACCCCAATTTAATACACTTTTAAGTCGTTTGTGGACGAACGCTAATTTAGTGTACAATCTTGCGTTTTTCCATAAGGTTAATCCTTTTGTGGAGTCGGATGGCCAGTGAAATGTTGCTTTATTTTATGCTGCTGGTTTCTTCAATGCAAACTCCCTGCCTCAAGTTTCGCATGAGTAATTTGTATATATTTCGGAATTTCTTTTGTTTTGCTGTTTCCTTTTATTGTGCTCCTTCGTCGTTCGTTCGGAGGCTTGCTAACTCGCTCACTGCTCTTTTCGCCTGTAAATGGCTGGGCATTAAGGAAATTAAAGCTATTAAAGCGTATAATTAATGCGCGAACCTTTTCTTTCAGTGATTTGGAGTGGTACATTTTCGCATTGTTTCTGTTGCTCGCTTAATGGCAGGCGAAAATGTCTGCTTTGTATAATTTTTATGCTAATGTATATCTCTCTTATGATCCTTCGTTGACTTGGGCCAACACCGATGTAATTATGGGAGATGGACTTCAAACTGAAGATAATTGAAATGCATAATGCCATCAAAGAGAGTTTGTAAAGAAAAAAACTTTACTTTTGATTTGATGATTTTCACACAAAATCTCGTTAATTACTTAAATGGTTTCGCAAATAATGTTGTTGATCAGCATAAAAATATTTACGAGATTGACAGCAAGTTTGATGTTTTAACAGGAAATTGGGTAAAAAAGGCTTTAAATTGCACCGGACTAAAATTTAATCTATCCACCCATCATATAATTTCGGGGAATTTTTGTTGACGTTGGCGGTAGGTTAGGTAAGAGTGTCAGTCCTTTACAGACTCACTTTGACAATTTTAAGTCCATTGTGATACCACAGTAGCGAAAGACCAAGGCGCTCTGGTGGTAATCGATCCCACGACCCTGCACTGGTAATCCAGGCACGCTACCAACTCGGCTACCGGGGCGCTCAATTAGGTGAGATTGGTTTTTAACTCGAAGGTGGGGAAACTAAGTCGATCACTCTCTGCTCAGCCTTTCGTCCTTCGTGTTAACATAAACGAGGACTTTCGAAAAGAATGGGGTGCAAATCGTTGCCTATCCGAACAACTTCGGCATGATGGTGGATGGCCGATTCCAAGCTACTAAAGGGTGATTTTTTTGAGGTTAGGATTTTCATGCATTAGTATTTGACAGATCACGTGGGATTTCAGACATGGTGTCAAAGAGAAAGATGCTCAGTATGCTTTGACATTTCATCATGAATAGACTTACTAACGAGCAACGCTTGCAAATCATTGAATTTTATTACCAAAATCAGTGTTCGGTTCGAAATGTGTTCATTCACCGTAACGTTGCGTCCAACAGCATCTTTGAAAAAATACGGTCCAATGATTCCACCAGCGTACAAACCACACCAAACAGTGCATTTTTCGGGATGCATGGGCAGTTCTTGAACGGCTTCTGGTTGCTCTTCACTCCAAATGCGGCAATTTTGCTTATTTACGTAGCCATTCAACCAGAAATGAGCCTCATCGCTGAACAAAATTTGTCAAAATTTGAACACATTTCGAGTCGAACACTGATTTTGGTAATAAAATTCAATGATTTGCAAGCGTTGCTCGTTAGTAAGTCTATTCATGATGAAATGTCAAAGCATACTGAGCATCTTTCTCTTTGACACCATGTCTGAAATCCCACGTGATCTGTCAAATACTAATGCATGAAAATCCTAACCTCAAAAAAATCACCCTTTATTTCATCTCTCTCGCAGAGGCCAAAGGCCTTGGCATAAATGCCAAAAAAAAGTCTGAGCTGGTGATTTTCACCAGAAGCCGAATGCTAGGTGTTTTAAGAGGACCTGTTGATTATATGCGTCTGTTTCCAGTGGAACGGCAGATGTAGAGCCCCGGAGTAGGCTTAGAAAGACCTAAAAGCTGCGGTAGTGATATCAGGACGTAGCATGCTGTGTGCTACTGAGCTCTAGCCGACAAACGACTGGTAGGCAGGGGATTTTTAACGAAGACACCTGGTTCGAGCCTTAAGCACAAGGCCGAAGCTATTTCATCTTTGCATGCCTATAATTTAAACTGTGTCTGTTTTTAATGGAGCGGCAGATGTACAGCCCCGGAGTAGGCTAAGAAAGACCTAAAAGCTGCGGTGGTGATATCAGGACGTAGCCTGCTGTGTGCTACTGAGCTCTAGCCGACAAACGACTGGTAGGCAGGGGATTTCTAATGAAGACCCTTGGTTCGAATTTTAAGGACGAGGCCTATCCTAATTTATCTTCACATGCTTACAAATTAACTAAGCCATATACCTTCTCCGCCAAACCAGTACGCTTTTCATGAGGTTGCAATAATAAAAAACGTATCGCTCTCATTTTTATTGAGCGGCTTGGTGTGATGGATCCTAAAACACTCACGATAAGGAGAGAATTTCCCATAATTGGGTTCGGAGATTCGCTGCACAGCCTACCCCAAAGACTACTCATCTAGATCGGAAACGGCTGCGGTCATTTGGAAGGCATCCCTTGCCTAAAAGAACTTGGGCGAGAAATTGTAATATGAGTCCAAGAACCTTTGCTAATGTCAGCTTGGTGATGGTAAAAACCGACAAGTGTAGAGAACAGGGCTGCATTCCTAGGAACAATTGGATTGTCATCTGTATGCTCTGATTACCTTGCGGTATTGCCAGGACCTCCTTGGTGAGATCAGGCCAGGCGCAGCACTGGATTTAGCCAAGAAGAGAGATATTCCTTGCCGAACACTTGTCTGAGGAACTATCGACCCCATCTCTAAAGTTTGGCGGATTGCAGGAGACTGAAAATCCTCCTGCCGTGATCAAAACAGTAGGGAAAGACGTCGAAGCGGGCCCCGACAAGCCATGTGTAGGTGGGTCATCTGGTGGGATTGGTCTCAAGGTGTGCGCCAGGGAGCAAGGACTGAATTCAAAAGATAATTCGACAACGGTGAACAATAGTAATATGAGAACCTTTGCTAATGTCGCTAACCACAGCTTGTAGAAGAACAACACTGCATGCCAAGGAACAATTGGAGTGACAAAGACAATGGTCTGTCATCTGTATACTCAGATGTCCCCACGGAATTGCCTGGGTTATCGGGGCCGATATCGACTATATCTTTAAAATCTGGCACATTGCAGGAGACTTAAAACATGAGGAAAAGGGGATTGGGCTCAAGGTGTGCGCGAGCGGGGAAGGATCAAATCAAAAGGTACTTTGAGAGCAGCAGCTAATGAAGCATCTAGGAGGGAATCATCCACACCGCAAGTAACCAGAGTCTTGAGGGTGAATTCTTGGGAGGATGAACTGCTGGCGGACTCAGAAGTCGAGTCTAACGCAACCAGGGCTGCAGAGTCGGGGTTTGCGGTCGACGTCGAGCAATTTTCCCAGAGTCAAAGTCGAAAAAATTATCTCGACTCTGGACAAAGTACAGTTGGACCTCGATTATCGGGGAACCGATTATCCAGTAACCTCAATTATTTGGGATGGAATAGGTATTTTTGTATTTTTATATCCACCATCATAGGATGGGGGTATACTAATCTAGTCATTCCGTTTGTAACACCTCGAAATATTCATATAAGACCCCATAAAGTATATATACTCTTGATCGTCTCGACATTCTGAGTCGATCTAGCCATGTCCATCTGTCGAAATTACAAATCTATTTGAGAGTAGATTTCGAATATTATATTAAAAATTGTGTCCAAGTATAATGGGGCCGGCCAAGTCTCCAAAGAGGTGTCGCTCAGCGGCACGCCGTTCGGACTTGGCTATGAGAAGGAGGTTCCTTATCATTGAGCTTAAAAACTTGAATCGGACTGCACTCATTGATATGTGAGAAGTTTGCCCCTGTTCCTTAGTGAAATGTTCATGGGCAAAATTTGTAATTTGCAATTTGCAAAGGCCACTCGTCATCCTTCTTCACTTTGACCCAGATCGGTCCAGATATGAATATAGCTGCCATATAGACCCATCTCTCGATGTAAGGTTTTTGGCCCGTAAGAGGCGAATTTATTATCCGATATCGCCGTAATTTCTGGCAGAGAGTTCTGTTAGGCCTTTCGACATTCCTTTGTTTTGTGGCCCAGATCGGTTCACATTTGGATATAGCTGCCATATAGACCGATCTCTCGATCTAAGATTTTGGGCCCTAAATGGTGCATTTATTATCCTATGTCGCCAAAATTTGGGACAGAGAGTTGTGTTGGGACCTTCGACATCCCTCTTCAATTTAGCCCGGATCGGTTCAGATTTGGATATAGCTGCCATATAGACCGATCTCTCGATGTAAGGGTTTGGGCCCATAAAAGGCGCATTAATCGTCTGATGTCGCCGAAATTCAGGACAGTGAGTTGCGTTAGGACCTTCGACATCCCTCTTTAATTTGGCGCAGATCGGTTCATATTTGGATATAGCTGCCATATAGACCGATCTCTCGATGTAAGATTTTGGGCCCATAAAAGGCGCATTTAGTGTTTGTTTTCGCCGAAATTTGGGACAGTGAATTGTATTAAGCTCTTCGACATTTTTCTGCAATTTGACAGGGATCGGTTCAGATTTGGATATAGCTGCTATATAGACCGATTTTTCGATTTAAGGTCTTGGGCCCATAAATGGCGCATTTATTGTCCGATTTCGCCGAAATTTGGGACAGTGTTCTTCTGTTAAACCCTTAACCATCCCCTTTTATTTTGGTCCAGATCGGTCCATATTTGGATATAGCTGCCATATAGACCGATCTCTCGATATAAAGTTTTAGGCCCATATTTTGTCTGATGTCGCCGAAATTTGGTACAGTGATTTGTGTTAGGCCACTCGACATTCTTCTTCAATTTGGTCCCGATCGGTCCAGATTTGGCTATAGCTGCCATACAGACCGATCTCTCGATTTAAAGCTTGGGTCCCATAAAAGGCACATTTATTGTCTGATGTCGCCGAAATTTGGGACAGTGAGTTGTATTAGGCTCTTCGACATTTTTCGGTCCAGTTTAGGATATAGTTGTCATATAGACCGATATCTCGATTTAATGTCTTGGCCCCTTAAAAGACGCATTTATAATCCGATTTCACTGAAATTTGACACAGTGACTTATGATAGGCTTTTCGACATTCGTGCCGTATATGGTTCAGTTCGGTCTATATTTGGATATACCTACCAAAAAGACGACTTGTACTTATTAGGCCACTCAATGTCCGTGCCGAATTTGGTCCAAATCGGACCATATTTCGATATAGCTGCTATGGGGGCATTAATTATGCATTTTTCATCGGTTTATGGCGAAAAGTGGTTTACAAATATACCCAAGGTGGTGGGTATCCAAAGTTCGGCCTAGCCGCACTTACTTGTTTTGTAATGATGTGGGGTGACGACAGTATACATTATTTTTATGAATGGATTCATAGGCAATGAAAATGACATTCAAACAGTTCTCTGGTCGCAACCGACTGCGGAGTTGGAGTCGTGAAATCTTCCCGGAGACGGAGTCTAGAAAAACCTGCTGGACTCTGGAGCACCGGTCAGTAATATTGGGTTGCCCAAAAAGTAATTGCGGATTTTTTAAAAGAAAGTAAATTCATTTTAAATAAAACTTATAATGAACTTTAATCAAATATACTTTTTTTACACTTTTTTTCTAAAGTTAGCTAAAAGTAACAGCTGATAACTGACAGAAGAAAGAATGCAATTACAGAGTCACAAGCTGTGAAAAAATTTGTCAACGCCGACTATATGAAAAATCCGCAATTACTTTGTGGGCAACCCAATATTACCCAATACACTAAATACCTAAAATGAAGGGATTAATAGTTGTGGGAATATTTAGAAATATGTCCGGACGGGTAAACTTTCATGTGTTTTCTCTCTTTGCCCTTTCTTCATAACCTGTGTAGTATTTCCTATTAATTGTTGATGTGTTCCATAGTGTTATGGTAACTGTTAAGTATAACTGCTACATATAACAATAACTAAATATAACGGTTTACAATGTCTTAACTCTCTTGGTTGTGTATGCTATAAATCTCACACCTCACAATGGCAATTGTAATAACAATTAAATATTATGGATTTTTATACCCTCCACCATAGGACGGGGGTATACTAATTTGGTCATTCTGTTTGTAACTACTCGAAATATTCCTCTGAGACCCCATAAAGCATATATATTCTTGATCGTCGCGAAATTTTATGTCGATCTAGCCATGTCCGTCCGTCTGTCCTTCGGTCCGTCTGTCCGTCCGTCTGTCTGTCGAAAACACGCTAACTTTCGAAGGAGTAAGGCTAGCCACTTGAAGTTTTGCACAAATACTTCTTTTTAGTGTAGGTCGCTTGGGATTGTAAATGGGCCATATCGGTCCATGTTTTGATATAGCTGCCATATAAACCGATCTTGTGTCTTGACTTCTTGAGCTTCTAGAGGGCGCAATTCTTATCCGATTGGAATGAAATTTTGCATGACGTCTTTTGTTATGATATCCAGCAACTGTGCCAAGTATGGTTCAAATCGGTTCATAACCTCATATAGCTGCCATATAAACCGATCTTGGGTGTTGACTTTTTGAGCCTCTAGAGGGCGCAATTCTTATCTGATTGGAATAAAATTTCGCACGACATGTTTCGCTATGACTTGCGACAACTGTGCAAAGTTAGGATCAAATCGGTCAATAACCTGATATAGCTGCTATATAAACCGATCTTGAATCGTGACTTCTTTAGCCACTAGATGGCGCAATTCTTATCCGATTTGAAAGAAATTTTGCACGAAGTATTTTGTTATGATATCCAACAACTGTGCCAAGTATGGTTCTAGTCGATCCATAACTTGATATAGCTATCATATAAACCGATCTGGAGACTTGACTTCTTGAGCCTCTAGAGGCCGCAATTCCCATCCGATTTGGCAGAAATGTTACGTGACGCATTTTATTATGATTTTCAACAACTGCGTCAAATAAGGTTCATATCGGTTCATAACCTGTTATAGCTGCCATATAAACCGATCTGGGATCTTGACTTCTTGAGCCTCTAGAGGGCGCAATTCCCATCCGAATTGAACTCGACAAATGCGATCCATGGTGGAGGATATATAAGATTCGGCCCGGCCGAACTTAGCACGCTTTTATTTGTTTATTTTCTTTCAAGTGTTTTAGAAATTCTCTCAGTTTTATGAAAATATTAGAAAAACATTGCGTCTCTCTAACTTTTCTAATGGTTTCTCCATTTGCTTAAACTCTTTCATTTTGTAGTTAGATGATAGTAGTTAGGACACCACAAGTGTAGTATTAATAAAAGTAGCACCATATATATATAACATACATATTTGTTTAATAAATTTTATTGCATAGAATTGTTAATTAGAATTGAGTTTAAACTAGTTTAAGGACCATTATTCCTAACTAAATATATTTCATAGCTTAACATAAGAGTTACATTAACAATAAACATTTTCATAAATGTATTCAGCTTAAATTTATGTAAAAATTTAATAGAAAAAAATAATAGTAATAATCTTGAACAATCATTGATACAATTAACGTACAATATAAAAATCTCAGTATTGTTATTACTTGGTAAAATATATACATTTTGCATACTTAGTGTATAGCTACAACAAGCATTACATTTTCCACCATTCATCGCCGGAGGACACGTATCATAGTTATTTAATGCGAACAGCAGAGCACAAATGAATTTAATTTATCCGCAGAACATCTACTTTACCATGAAGTTTCTAATGGAATTGTAATGGAAGAAGAAATTATCGCAAATTAATTGCAATTTCTCAGTTTGCATTTTAATTCGTGTTTGCCTCAAGCATTCCGCAAATTCAATTAGTTTGCTCCTTTAGCAGGCAAAAAGAGAATACAGCGAAAAAAAAAAGGAAGAGGGGCAAACTTCTTACATATCAATGAGTGCAGTCCGATTCAAGTTTAAGCTGGCAATGATATGGGACCTCCTTTTCATAGCCGAGTCTGAACGGCGTGCCGCAGTGCGACAACTCTTTGGAGAGAAGTATTTACATGGCATAGTACCTCACAAATGTCGCCAGCATTAGGAGGGGAAAACCACCGCTGAAATTTTTTCTGATAGTCTCGCCAGGATTCGAACCCAGGCGTTCAGCGTCATAGGCGGACATGCTAACCTCTGCGCTACGGTGGCCTTCAACAATACAAGTGCCTTTGCCTTAACAATTTAAGTGCCTTTATCTGAATCCCATCTGATCTTTATTGGTGTTCGAATTTAAGTTTGGATGTAAGGTGTACTCCATTCTTAAAATACTTTATTTCAGCCCGATATTCTCATGATATCTGATTTAGGGGTGTTTTCGGGGCTGAGGTGGTCCCCCAGACACTTGGCCCTGAAAAAATATCAGCATCGTGCTCTTCTCTCAAAGACCATTTATTTTAACCCCATATTGCCATTGGTTTAGGGGAGTTTACATGATGAGGCGTCCCCCAAACACATGGCCTCAAAATAGGTTAACAAATTCGTTTTCTAATCTCAAATACCTTGCATTTGAGCCACATATTGGCATGGTCGAAAAAATTTTACCCTTTGGGTGGTGTTTTGGGAAAGGGGTGATGCCCTAAACACATGGTCCTACATTTGGTTATCAAATTCGTATTCTACTCCCAAATGCCTTTATGTGAGCGCCATATTGCGAGGGTCAGTAAAAAATTGCTGTTTGTGGGGTATTTTGGGAAAGGGGAAGACCCCCCCCCCAGCAGAAAATTGGTGCCGAAAGTGGGTATAAATTCTTGCTCTACACACCAATTCTTTTAATTTAAGCTCTATGCCCGATTTATGCCCCAATCAATAAGCCCGGAATATATATCAGCAACGAACTCTATTCTCATATATCTATATATATTATTTATTTGAACCCCATATTGCCATTGGCCTCAAAATTGGATATCAAATTTGTTTTCTAATCTCATTTAAACTCCTTATGGCAAAAGTCAGCAAATTTGTCCGGTTTGGGGTATTGGCCCTAAAACTATAAATATTTAGTTCCACTCTCTTCAAGACCCAAATTGTCTTGGTGAGCAAATACGTCCTATTTGGGGGTTGTTCTGGTGGTGGGACGTCCCCTAGACAGTTGGTCCCTAATGTTGATATCAAATACATGGTCTACTCCCAAATACATTTCATTTGAGCCCCATATTTACATAGTCAGCAAACATGACCGGCTTGGTGGGGTGTTTTGGGGGACGGCCACTCAGTGAGGTGGCCTTGGAAATATATATCGAATTCGTGTTCTACTTTAAATACCCTCTTATTTGAGCCTCATATTGCAATAGTCAGCAAATACTTCCTATTTGGGTGGTTTTGTGGCGGTGGCGTGGCCCCATAGACACTTTTCTCGAATATTAATACCAGATTCGTGCTTTACTTCCAAATACCTTTCATTTGAGCCCCATATTGTTATGGTCGTAAATTTGTCCCTTTTGGCGGGAGCCAGCCCCTCAAACACTTGGTCCCACATCTGGATATCAGATTCGTATTCTTCACTTAAATACCTTTTATTTAAGTCCCATCGTGCCACGGTCAGTAAATAAGTCCTGTTTGGGGGTTGTTTTGTGTAAGGTGGTCCCGTAGTCCCCCATTTGGATATTAGATTCGTATTCTAGTCGCAAAAACCTTTCTTTTGAGTTCCATATTGCTATGGTCGGTAAATATGTCCGATTTAGGGGTGTTTTGGGGGTTGGGGTGGTCCCCCCCAGCACTTGGTCCGACAATTGGATATCAGATACGTTTTCTTATCCTAAATACCTTTCATTTGAGTCCCATATTGTCGTGGTTGGTCTAATTATATGTTTGGTAGGTTTTAGGGTGGGGCAACCCCCCTAGGTACACCATCCGAAATTTGGATACCAAATTTTTATTTTTAGGACACTATATGAGAGCACACAAAATTTCGCTTAAATCGCACCACTCATCTCCGAGATCTGGCGTTTCTGAAAATTTAGGTAAGGGGGAGGGTCCGCCCCCCTTCAGATATCAAAAAATTTAGTACCCTATTTTCACCACGGGATCATTATGCACCATCAGTGAATTCAATTGAATTTCAAGAAAATTCAAGAAAATCGGTTCAGAGTCTATAAGGAACACACAAACCTACAAACAAACACAAATTGATTTTTATGTAAGAAGAAGATTTTGCTAAAGGACTTGACTATCCATTTCAAATTTTAATCGCTGAATGATTCTTATTATACCCTACACCACAACTGTGGTACAGGGTATTATAACTTAGTGCATTTGTTTGTAACACCCAAAGCGGAGAGAGATAGACCCATTGATAAGTACACCGATCGACTCAGAATCACTTTCAGATTCGATTTAGCTTTGCTCGTCCGTCCGTCCGTCTGTCCATTGAAATTTGTGTACAAACTACTGGTCGCATTTTTCATCCGATCATCTTCAAATGTGGTAGGGGCATGTTTTTCGACCTAGAGACAAAGCCTATTGAAATTGGAAAATATCGGTTCAGATTTGGATATAGCTTCCATATAATTCAATGCCAAACGAGATTTGAGAAAGGGTGAGAGCCTATTATTTGATCTCTTTAATATCCCGCTTGAGAAGTGTATTCTAGATGCAGATGTGAAAAGATATGCCACACTAGCCACAAGAGAACACATGCTACTCGCCTATGCCGACGTCATTGACATCATGGATCAGTCACCGGAAGTAGTAACTGCAGCCTTTGAAAGAATCGAACGAGAGTCAGTGAAATGGGTCTGGCAATAAATGGAGATAAGACGAGATGGATGGTTTCAACTTCCAATACGCCTTGTACAACCGATCAGATAAAGAAAATGGAGAAAGTTGGCAACCACAACTTTGAGATAGTTATCTACCGAGGCACGTCGTAACCGAAACGAATGACACCAGTTTTGATAAAGCGGAGAATAATACTGGCAAACAGATGCTACTTTGGACTAAGGAAGTTGTTTAGAAACAAGGCCACCTCTCGCAGATTACACTTTACAAGACACCGATACTACCCGTGTTATATGGTTCTGAAGCATGGGTACTTGTGAAAGCAGATGAGGCAGTGTTTGGAGTATTTGAGAGAAAGATTCTTCGTACAATATATGGACCAGTTTGCGTTAATGGAGAAAATGGGCGTCGTAGGAACCACGAGCTGTATGGGCTGTATGACGACGATATCCTAGTTATACATATCAATATACAACGGCTACGTTGGCTAGGTCATGTTGTCTAAATTGATGAAAAAGCTCCAGCAAAGAAGTCTTTTGAAGGCAAGCACGTTGGTACACGCAAACCGGGAAGACCAAAAGCCCGATGGAAAGATCAAGTGGTGGGAGACACCTCGAAACCTGGTGTCAGATATTTTAGAATGAGCACAGAAGATCGAGGCGCTTGGAACGCTATTCTACGTTCGGCTAGTGGCACAAATGTTCTGTCATAGTCAATTAAAGTAAAGTAAACAAGTAAAAGAGTGCGAAGTTCGGCCGGGCCGAATCGTATATACCCTCCACCATGGATCGCATTTGTCGAGCTCTTGCCACGGTATCTCTTTTTAGGCAAACAAAGGATAAAAGAAAAGAATTGCTATGTTATTGAAAAAATATCAAGTTATGGTTCATATCGGACCATAATTGAACTGAATATTGGAGACCATAGTAGAAGTCATTGTATAAAATTTCAGCCAATTATAGTAAGAATTGCGCACTTTAGGGGCTGAAGTAGTATAATAGGGAGATCGGTTTATAGGGTAGCTGTATTAGGCTATAAACCGATTCATGCCATATACGACACGTATTTTAAAGGTCATGAGAGAAGCCGTTGTAAAAAATTTCAGCTAAATCGGATAGGAATTGCGCCCTCTAGTGGCTCAAGAAGTCAAGACCCCAGATCGGTTTATATGGCAGCTATATCAGGTTATGGATCGATTTGAACCATTCTTAATACAGTTGTTGCAAGTCATAACAAAACACGTCGTGCAATATTTCAGCCAAATCTGATAGGAATTGCTCCCTGTAGAGGCTCAAGAAGTCAAGACCCCAGATCGGTTTATATGGCAGCTATATCAGGATATGGATCGATTTGAACCATTCTTAATACAGTTGTTGGAAGTCGTAACAAAACACGTCGTGCAAAATTTCAGCCAAATCGGATAGGAATTGCTCCCTGTAGTGGCTCAAGAAGTCAAGACCCCAGATCGGTTTATAAGGCAGCTATATCAGGTTATGGATCGATTTGAACCATTCTTAATACAGTTGTTGCAAATCATAACAAAACACGTCGTGCAATATTTCAGCCAAATCGGATAGGAATTGCTCCCTGTAAAGGCTCAAGAAGTCAAGACCCCAGATCGGTTTATATGGCAGCTATATCAGGATATGGATCGATTTGAACCATTCTTAATACAGTTGTTGCAAGTCATAACAAAACACGTCGTGCAATATTTCAGCGAAATCGGATAGGAATTGCTCCCTGTAGAGGCTCAAGAAGTCAAGACCCCAGATCGGTTTATATGGCAGCTATATCAGGTTATCGATCGATTTGAACCATTCTTAATACAGTTGTTGGAAGTTATAACAAAACACCTCATGCTAAATTCCAGATCGGTTTATTTGTCAGCGATATTAAAACGTGGAACGATATAGCCCATTTACAATCCCAACCGACCTACACTAATAAGAAGTATTTGTGCATAATTTCAAGCTGCTAGCTGTGCTCCTTCGAAAGTAAGCGTGCTTTCGACAGACAGACGGACTGACGGACAGACGGACGGACGGCCTCTATACTCTGTGGGGTCTTAGACGCATATTTCGAGGTGTTACAAACAGAACGACGAATTTAGTATACACCCATCCTATGGTGGAGGGTATAAAAATTAAGTGCTGCTGAAAATTCAGCAAGATTTTAGCTGGGTAGTTATTATTAGAGATGTAATGCGTTCAAGAATATATCTCTCAGTATCGCAAATGAATACTTCGATGCATTGCCAACGGAAGAACAAACATTATATGCTTCCTTTTCTTCGATGGTGGTTATAAATGCATGTTTGCAGTGTTTATACTCAAGATAAATTTATCATATATTAATCTTTCACAAAATGTGACCATGTTCACGATTCCGAATCATAAAGCTGCATTTTTTTTTTAACATATAAACTCTTATATATCCAAAACCAAATGATCTCTCTTTGGCCTTAAGGTTATCGCTTAAAGCTTTATGCTAAAACTTATATTACCTAAAATTTAAGCCATAAGAAACTGATTTCAATTCACCTTTTACATCACTCATAGTTATCTTGGAGGGTCAACGGTACGCCACAAGCTCTTTTCACTGGTGCCACTTCTAAGAACAACAGCTTTGAATTATCTCCTTAAGTATTCAAGGCAATGAACATGAAGGCGAACACGAACACGAACACAAACATGTTGGGTGATAATGATGTTAGCGCTTGTACTGTTCGCAGATGGCATTATGTCGACGCCGATTTCTGGGATGCTTGGATAAATGTGGCATGCATGTCAGGAGTTGCTCTTCCTGTTGTTGCGGGCTAATGCATTTAAACGCTGCACTTATTGTGTTGACCCTGTTGTTGCACTTCAACATCATCCTTGGACTGTGACACAGCATGAGTCACATACACTTGATGATCCATAGAAGAGTCATTTTGCACAACAACGACAACAGCAGGTTGTTGCAAAGTACTGCCACAGTTTATCATGGTGGCAGGAGTCGTTGGTGTCGCTGTCGTTGTCACTACGGTTGATAGGTGACTTAGCAAGTTCGGCCCTTGCTGGTGTTTCAAACTATGATGATGCTTAAACTTACATATTATACAATTTAATAGGGATGATGTAGACGATGATTTACTCAGCCATTTCTTGTGTGGATTTGGTATACACTTAGCGGCGAGCATGGCATTGTCCTCGCGGCTAAGCTGTAAGGAAGAGATTTTTTCACTACTACCCTTCTCATCATGATCATGTTCTTCGACCTCGTCTGGGTTTGTTTGTGTTTGACACTTGGTATTATCAACAATAGTCATACTATTAGTCTTATCAATTAACTGACCTATGCTAACTTCTATTTCAGCTTCATGGTTTTCCTCTACCAACATGCTGGTAGCTTCCACTTCCGGAATTGGCAGTGCCTCCGGAGTTTTTGGTAATTGCGTTTTAGCCTTTTGCTACACATTTGTTACCTGTGTGGTGGTCATTTGATTTTGATCAACCACACAACTTCTGCTGACTGCATCGCGTTTAACGCCATTCGTGGCTCCCCGGCTCACTTGTCGACCCACTCGATGTGATGCGGGCACAGCATCCTCATCTTGAGCCACTGGCAGCCATCGATCCAAGAACTTTGGTCGAAACAGCAGTGCGAATGTTGTGCGAAATTGTCGACTCATTGAGCAGTAGAGTATGAAGTTGATGCTCGAGTTGATTAAAGCCAGAATATCCATAAGATCACCTGCAAAAGAGACCATAAAGGAAGTTGGTTAATTAGATGGCATATAACAGCGAATTTAAAAACCATTAAGGCAGTTGATTATATAATACCCTACACCAACGAGTCTACGTACTACTTTCAATACAAAGAACCTATGTCTAAATCTAGTCAGACCTTAATTTTATATACCTATCGAATAGAATCTAGCAACATTTTCTGTCGATAGGATATAAAGTGAGGCTATTGTAGTCTTAAAATCGTATATCTGCTACACAGAAAAAAAGAACTCTTAAAAAAAAACCATCTACCAAATTTCTATGTGAAACTTTAGTTGTACTACAATGTAGAGCACAAAACTCCCATGCCATTCCTCACTTGCAAACCCAGGTTCGAGATCCCCGGTGTGACAAAAAAGATTTTTTTTCATTAAACCTGAGAAACGAGACAAAGCAGCGCGAGCCGAAAAACAAAAACTAAACCTCCACCACCCGAAGAAAAGCTCAAGTGTCGGCTGGATAGATGGCTTTTTGCCTTGCTTATGGATATATTGTTGTTATGTGTTGGGTTGCAAAGAGTGCCTGTCATCAACAATTTTGTGCTTTGTGTCGTTGAGATTTAACATAAATTGTTGCAGGAAAATTAACAAATTTCGTAGTCGCTTTTTCGACCAAAGTTGTTGTTTTTCAAAATTATTTTTAATTTTCCATTAACATTATCTCATATCAATGAGTGCAGTACGATCTAAGCTTAAGCTCAGCGATAAGGGGCCTCCATATTTATGTCGGGCCCAAACGGCCTGCCGCAAAGTGATACCATTTTGTAGAGAAGTTCTAACATGGCAGGATATCATACAAATGTAGAGTAAGGCGAAAACCATCTCTGAAAGTTTTCATCATGTTCGCGCCGTCAAATAAAACATCAATGCAAAATTTTAAAAAGATCTGAATAAGATTGTGGCTACTACAGCCTTAAGAGGCCCTAAGGAGGCCACCGTAGCGCAGAGTTTAGCATGTCCGCCTATGACGCTGAACTCCTGGATTCGAATCATGCCAGGAACATTAGAACATTTTTCAGCGGTGGGTATCCCCTCCTAATGCTGGCGTCATTTGTGAGGTACTTTGCTATGTAAAACAACTTCTCCACAAAGAGGTGTCGCTCAGTGGCACGCCTTTCGGAGACTCGGCTATAAAAAGGAGGTCCCTTATCATTGAGCTTAAAATTGAATTGGACAGCACTCATTGATTTGTGAGAAGTTTGCCCCAGTTCCTTGGAGGAATGATAAAGGGAAAATTTGCATTTACAGCCATATCGGATGAAAGATGTATATGTTAGCCATATCTAAATCTGGATCGATTTTGATGAAATTTTGCGCACATGTTGGGATGTTAAATCTAAACATCTCACGCAAAATTTTGTAAGGGTCGGACCAATTGAGGCTATTACAACCTTAAAAGGCCATTTATTAAAAAATTAGAAATTGTTGAGCTTTGTTTGTCTGTTCCATAATGACTCAAAAACGGCCTAAAAGATTTTCATGAAATTTTCACAATTGTAAGAGCTTACGGCCCTGGTGAAGATAGGGTACTAATTTTTTTGATACCCATAAGGGAGCGGACCCTTCCCCTTATGCCAATTTTCCGAAGCGCCAGATTTCGGTGATGGATTCACCGATTTAAGCGAAGTTTTGTATGCCAACTTATGGCATCCCAAAAACACGAAATTGGTATACAACTTTGGGGTCAAATAACCTAGGGGGACGCCCCATCCTAAAACCCAACCGAACGGACATGTTTACCGACTGGAACAAGATGGGTATCAAATGAAAGGTATTTAAGAGTAGAGTGCGAACGTGGCATAAAAATGGCACCACCTTATGGTACCCTAAAAACTCGAAATTGGTATAAAACTTTTTTGATATCCGTAAAGTGGGCGGACCCTCCCACTTATCCCAATTTTCAAAAACACCAGATTTCGCTGATGGATGCACCGATTAAAGCAAAATATTTTATGCCACCTTATGGTATCCCAATAACACAAAATTGGTATACAACTTTTGGGGCCAAATAACCTGGGGGGACGCCCCATCCCAAAAGCCACCCGAACGGACATGTTTACCGATTGGGACAAATGAAAGGTATTCAAAAGCGCGAACTTGGCATAAAAATGGCAACCTTAATGTCGGAGGGGTTCCCCGCCCCCCAAAAACAATACCCAACAAGATACTCTTACTGATTAGGGTTGAAAGGTATTTAAAAGTAGAGTACACATTTGATAAAACGAAAATGTATACTTTGTGTCTGAGGGGTCCCCCCCTCCCCCCAAAATCCCCAGCAGGACATATTTATGGGACAATATGTGGCTCAAATGAAAGGAACTTGGCGGTTAAAAAAGAATATGGTATTAAACATTAGGTCCAAGTACCAACGAGGCCGCTCCAGGTCCAAAACCGCCCAAAAGTAGAGCGATCAGGACAATATGGGACCCAAATAAAATATATTTGAGAGTAGAGTATGAAAATGATGTTAAGAATTGGGTTCATGTATCAAGGGAGCCGTCCCAAACCCAAAACGTTCCCAAAAGTACTGCCAAAAATTAAGGTGGAACGATCGGGACAATATGGGACTCAAAAGGCTTTCGGGAGTAGAATACGAATATGGTATCAAAAATTGGATCCAAGTGGGACTCAAATGAAAGATATTCGGGAGTAGAATATGAATCTGATAAATTGGATACAAGTATCTACGGAGCCGTCGCAAGCCCAAAACCATTCCAAAAGTACCGCCCAAAATCAAAGTTGACCGATCGGGACAATATGGGACTCAAATGAAAGGTATTTGAGAGTAGAGTAGAAATATGATATTAGAAATGTGGTTCAAGTACCTAGGCAGCTGTCCCAAACCCAAAACTGCCCCAAAAGAACCGTCCAAAATCAAAAGTGGTCCGATCGTACAATATGGGACTCAAATGAAAGGGTTTCGGGAGTGGAATACGAATATGGTGTCAAAAATTGGATCCAAGTACCTAGGGCGTCACCCCAAGCTCAAAACCGTCCCAAAGTGCTGCCAAAATCAAACTGAACCGATCGGGACAATATGGGACTCAAATGAAAGGTATTCGGGAGTAGAATACGAAAGTGGTGTCAAAAGTTGGATTCATGTACCGAGGGCATCGCCCCAAGAGTACCGCCCAAAAAAAAAGTGGATCCATCGGGACAATATGGGACTCAAATGAAAGGTGTTCGGCAGTAGAGCATGCATCTTATATTATAAATTGGATACAAGTATCTAGGGAGCCGTCGTAAGCCCAAAACCATCTCAAAAGTACCGCCCAAAATCAAAGTTGACTGATCGGGACATTATGGGACTCAAATGAAAGGTACACGGGAGTAGAATACGAAAATGGTGTCAAGTACCTAGGGCGCTGCCCCACGCCCAAAACCACACCAAATAGAATCAAAAGTGGACCGATCGGAAAACCATCGGGAACGCAGCACCATGGATTCTGCTAAATATTTATACAAAATAAATTTAGTTGAAGGGTATAATTTTATTCTACATACCAAACTTCTGTCAAACCAGCAAAAATTAAAGCCTATAGGAATCGAACAAGGGTGATCGAGAGACTGGTTTACATGGGAGCTATATCAAGTTCTAGAACGATATGGACCGTACTGGGCACAGTTGTTGGAAATCATAACAGAACGAAATGTGAAAACTTTTAGCCAAATCGGACAAAACGTGCGGCTACCAGGGGCTCAAGAAGTAAAATCGGGAGATCGGTTTATATGGGAGCTATGTCAAGTTATGGAACGATTTGGACCTTATTTGGCACAGTTGTTGGAAGTCATAACAAAACTTCAACAAAATCGAATGAAAACTGAGGCTTCCAGGGACTCACGAAGTCAAATCGGGAGACCGGTTTAAATGGGAGCTATATCAGGTTCTTGACCGATTTGGTTAGTAGTTGTAACAGAACACTATGGGCAAAATTTCACCCAAATCGGAAAAAAATTGCAGCTTCCAGTTGAGCAAGAATTCAAATGGGGAGATCGGGTTATATGAGAGCTATATCAGGTTCATGATCGATTTAAACCGTATTTGGCACAGTTGTTGCAAATCATAACAAAACACTATGTGCAAAAATCGGACCAAATCGGACGAAATTTGTGGCTTCCAGGGGCTCAAGAGGTCAAACCCGGAGATCGGTTTATATGGGAGCTATATCAGGTTCATGATTGGTTTGGACCGTACTTGGCACAGTTCAGCCAAATCGGCAAATAATTGCGGCTTCCAGGGGCTCAAGAAGTCGAGCCGGGTGATTGGTTTATATGGGAGCTACATCCAAAGCTGAACAGATATGGCCCATTTGCAATCCCCAACGACCTACACCACACGCAAATCGGACAACAAATGCGAACTGTACCTTGACCACAAGAAATCATGGATAGACAGACCCAGGAATAAAGCTAAATCGAATGAGGAAATGATTCTAAGCCGATTGGTATACTTTACAATGGGTCTAGATCTTGGCCTTCTTTGCATTGCAAACATATGTTTAAGGTTATAATAACCTCTATTACAGTGGTGTTGTAGGGTACAAACGGTGTGGAGTGTTCTGCCCAGTTTGTATTTTATTGGCGAGATTTTATCAACCAGTTGCCACGTCTTCACATGATGGCAAGTCCTGCCAAGTCAAAAAAGCAAAGAAAAAGTTCGGTCGAGCCGAACTTAGATATTCACCTCTATGGATACATTTCTAGGGGTTCAAGAAGTCAAATCGGGAGATCGGTTTATATGGGGGAATATCAAGTTATAGACCGATTTGGATCGTTCTTGGCACAGTTGTTAAGAGTCATAATAGAACACCTCATGCAAAATTTCAAATCCAAATCGGACAAAAATTGCGGCTTGTAAGGGCTCAAGAAGTCAAATCGGGAGATTGGTTAATATGGGAGCTATATCCAAATGTGAACCGTTTACCCATTTACAATTCCCAACGACCTACATGAATATTCAGTAACTGTGCAAAATTTCATGCAACTAGCTTTATGCGTTCGACCGCTATCGTGATATCGACTGACGGACGGACGGCTAGATCAAATCAGAATATCGAGACGATCCAGAATATATATACAGATCAATATTTCGAGGTTTTACAAACGGAATGACTAGGTTAGTATACCCCCTTCCTATGGTGGTGGGTATAATTATGCCCTTGATTTTGAATAAATTGTTGCCAGAATCCAAGATGGTGGTTTTCCAAGATTCGGCCCTACCGATCTTAGCAAGCTTTTACTTGTTACTGACTAAAAGATGCATTACGGCGGGCCTGAGATCTGTAGATCTAAAAATCTAAAGAGACAGGTCAGCAGATGAACACCTCATGGAGGTGTACTGTCTCCACTACTTTGGAATGTGGCCATTTACAGAACGTTATTGTCTCTGGAAGAAAAAGGTGTAGCAGTGGTCGGGTGTGCTGATGACGTGGTTATTGCGGTTAGGGGGAGGTTTCCCAGGACTGCTAGAGCTATACTTCGGGAAATTTTACGTGCGACAGCAAAGTGGGCTACCGAAAGTGGTCTAGGCGTAAATCCGTGTAAGACAGATACAGTTGTTTTCAGCAGCATATAAAAGTTATTTGCAGTGGCACCTGTCAACCCCAACTACCTACAGCGATATGAAGTCTCGGTGCAAAATTTCAAGCGGAAATCTTCATTCATTCGAACGCTATCGTGATTTTGACAGACGAACAGACCTACGGACTTGGCTAAATCAACTCAGAATATATACTTCATGGGCTCGCAGATGAATATTTCGAGGTTCTACAAACTAGGAATGACTTGCTTAGTATACCCCTATCCTAAGGTGGTATACCCCTATTCTTTTTTTCTCGCCCTCTTTATTTAAAAATTACATCAATTTAAATAACATTTATTAACTTGTTGTCTTTTCTTTTTTATTCCAGCCATAATAATTTCGATTTCGCTGTAAGTAAAATTTTATTTTGTTATTTTTTTTTTCATTCCAGAAATAAATTTTTGTATGCCCACCACCATAGGATGGAGGGACGGCCATGTCCGCCCGTCTGCGCTCTGTCTGTTCGTTTGTCTACCGAAAGCATGCTTATTTTCGTAGAAGTGAAGATATGCCCTTGAAATTTTGCCAAAATACTTCCAGTGAATGTTGGTCGGTTAGGATTGTTAATGTGGCCCATTAACAATCCTAACCGGACAATCTTAACATACTAACTTGAATTTCCCATGAACATTCCATTAAAGTGGATAATGAAATGTTCATGGGAATACTTCTCTCATATGAATGAGTGCAGTCCGATTAAAGTTTTATCTCAATGACAAGGGCCTGCTTTTTTATGCCGAATCCGAAGGGAGTTTCGCATAGCAACACCTATTAGTAGAGGAGTTTTAACATGGCAGGATATCTAACAAATGTTGCCAGGATTTGTAGGGGGGATAACCCCCGCTGGAAATTTTTCTGATTTTCACGCTGGCGTCATAGGCGGACATGTAAGCCGGTGCGCCACGGTGACTTCAAATATTTACATATATCTCCCACTTCTTGAACCTCAAGAGAACGCAATTCTTATCCGATTCGGTTTAAAGTTTTCACGATGACTTTAGACTTTTTCACCTCCCAAAGATGTGCCAAGCATAGTCCGAATCGGTTGAAAAATAAAACGAGCTCCCGACTATGCTTCGTGAGCCTCTAGAGGCTGTAATTCGAATCCAATTTGGCTGAAATATGGCACAATAATTTCTTCTATGACAGTTGCCTTCGGTATAGCTCAGTCCAAAACCCGATGTAGATGCCATTGAAACCGATCTCCCGACTTGGCTCTTTTTGGCTCTAGGAAAGCAATTCTTATGCGAATTTGCTGAAATATTGCACTATGATTTCTTTTATGACCTCCTATATATATACCAGATATAGCCAAAATTGGTCCATAATCTGATGTAGTATAACACCTACATCAGGTTATGGACCGACTGATCTCTCGGTTAGACATTTTGAAGATCAAGGTTAGGTTAGGTTTCATTGGCAGTCTGCCATCACACTCACTTAGACATTTTCGTCCATTGTAATACCACAAAAAAGGAGGAAGGAAGATGCCTTCTAGTTCCTACTGTTGAACCATTCAGATCGCTTTCAAAAGCCCAACAAATTGCGAATGTTCACATCCGTTAAATCAGACAGGTTCTCAAAGAAATGAGAAACTAAAGTGGAACTCCTTCTGACTGCCAGTGCGGGACATACACGCAGAAGGTGCTCTATGACTAAAGACTGAGACGTCTGTTCAAAGACTGAGACGTCTGTTCTAGCCAATCATAGCAAAGCAGTAGACCTCTTCTAGCCTAGATTAAGCTACATAGTTTTGGAATGCTCACAACCCCCTCTTTGTGACCATTTATCATTCGTTGTCCTTCGGACCTGATCCTGAAAATTTAGCTTACATGTCGCTAGAGGCATACCCACAGATTCCAGTTTCCCTGGAATGTGTAAGGTTGTTCCTTGTCTCGCAAGCTCGTTCACTTTACAATTCCCTGGGATATCTCTGTGGCCCGGCACCCAGTACAAATATGCAAATTTTTCCCATGAACATTCCACTAAGGAACAGGGACAAACTTTTCACATATCAATGAGTGCAGTCCGATTCAAGTTTAAGCTCAATGATAAGGGTCCTCCTTTCTATAGACGAGTCCGAACGGCGTGCCGCAGTGCGACACCTCTTTGGAGAGAAGTTTTACATGGCATAGCACCTCACAAATATTGCCAGCATTAGGAGGAAAAAACCACCGCCGACAATTTTTTTTTATGGTCTCGGCAGGATTCGAACCCAGGTGTTCAGCATTATAGGCGGACATGCTAACCTCTGCGCTACAGACATGCTACCCTCACACAGTATAGGTGAATTTTGAACTGTTCAGCCATCTCGATGAGAGATCTGCGGCAGTCGAGGGCGGTTTTTGTTTTCAGAAATACGGTCTTCAGGGTTTTAATGGCTGCCTGGCTGTCTGAGTAGAAATTTATGCCAACCAACGTTATGACATTATATCTCAGCCATTCCAACACTTCCTTAATTACAAGGATCGCTGCTTGGTACACACTGCAGTGGTCCGGTAACCTTTTCGGTATAACCAGCTCTGTTTCTTTAGAGTACACCCCAAAGCCCTCCTGGTTCTCTAGTTTGGAACCACCCGTGTAGAGGTCTACGTAACTTCCTTAGTTACCAGAAATATCATAGTTCCAATCGGTTCTATCAGGAATAGTGGTACAGTACTGCCCACACTGCCTGGAATATCGGACACTGTATCAAGGGTAACACATCGTCCGTAGCCACCACATGACCAAAGAGAAAGTTCCCCTAACCTCACGGCAGTGGTTGCAGCAAATTGAGTAGACACAATGTCCAGAGGCATTAGATGTAGCATTTAATTGAGTGCATCAGATGGTGTCGTCCCCAGTGCGGCTGCGATGCACAAATAAGTCATCCTTTGGATCCGGTTGAATATTGAGCAGAGGGTGGACTTTTGAAGCGCCGTCCACCAGACCACAACACCATATAGCATTATAGGTCTGACAACTGCAGTATATACCCAATGCATGACACGCGATCTAATCCCAAAACTTTTGCCAATGGCTCTGTTGCAGGTGTATAGGGCAAGAGTTGCCTTTCTTGCCCTCTCCAAAATGTTGGATTTGAAGTTCAATTTCCTTTAAATAGAACATTCTCTCCTCCCAAGTAGATAGGTGCCACTGTAAGTAACTTGTTTCTCCTGCTGTAAAGAACTACTCCCGTCTTGCTCGGATTTATACCTTGATCACTTTCGGTAGCCCACTTCATTGTTGTACGTTGATTTTCCTGAAGTATATCTCTTAGGGTGCTGGGAAACTTTCCCCTAACCGCAATTGCCACGTCATCAGCTTACGCGACTAGTTTTACATCTATTCCTTCCAGAGACAATGATATATTTTTAATTACCATATTCCAAAGTAGAGGAGACAGTACACCTCCTTGAGGTGTTCCTCTGCTGAATTATTAAAAAAAAAACTTCTTACGGTAGAGTTGATACTTAGAAACTCCAACTCCTTCATGATTGACATCGGTTTTACATTATTGAAAGCACCTTCAATGTCAAGAAATGCTGCCATTGTATATTCCTTGATAGCGAGAGAACCCTCTGTGTAGCCGACTAGGTTGTGAATGGCTTTTTCAGTGGATTTGCCTTTACTATATGATCAGAGAAACTGTGGTCATCTAACAATTCCCAGTCGCATATTCTTCCACTTATATCTTCCGATACAAAGGTAATATTTAGAACCTCCTGCCTATTCCTGGGAATAAAGGTAGGTTTATCCCCTTTATTACAAATCGCCAGATTGCAACTTATAATATATTCGATAAGTAGCTCACCCCTTCCGTTGACATCCGAACTTCCTAGTGATGTGCATTAACATAACTTCCTACAATGAAGCTCTTCTTTTCTTCAGAAGCGGTTTCAACCAGCAACTTAAGGCTTGAGGGCGGCATCTCTGAATCGTGTGCCGTATATAGGGAAGCCGGCCAGTAATGAGACTCAAGGCTGGCTACTACTAAATCTTCAGTACTTAGCGACGGAAGAAGAAAAACATTTAGACTACTCTTTGCAAGAATACAGGCTCTGAGTCTCCCATTCCCCGCACCCTTGAGAAGTTTAAATCCCGAAATTCTTAGTCCACGAACCATTCCTCCACACACCCATGGTTCCAGGATAAGAACCACATCAAATCCCCCTGCCATCAGGAGGACCTTTAGTTCCGCCGAAACGGCCTTACACTGGTGGAGATTTTTCTCCCGAATCCGGTCCTTAATCAGGATTCAGAACTTTCACCACCGTTGTGTTAGCCTTGTCCTCTGATCCCGCCAGGTGTTTGTCCTCACAAGATTTGTTAGATCTTGTTATGATGAGCTTCCGTACTCATCCAGGGGCAGGTGAGAAGGCAGTGAAACCACTCTTCCTCAGGGCAATGGACACTTGCCGTGTGGGCGATTCCTCCTTAGATGCTTCACTAACTGCTGCTGTCGAAGTACTTTCTGAGTTTCGTCCTTCCCCGCTGGCGCACACCTTGAGCCCAGTCCAACTGGATGACTCACCCATACAGGGTCCCAGTTTCCAGCAATCCGCCAGACCTTAACAATGTGCAACAATTGCTGAGTCGTCTTCTGATTCCTCAACCCACCCGCTTCTATAGACTTTCGGTTTCAACTTGTTGAATCCGTAGGATACAACCCCTTCAGACTTGTTGAGGTCTCCAGCAATCCGCCAGACCTTAACAATGTGCAACAATTGCTGAGTCGTCTTCCGATTCCTCAACCCACCCGCTTCTATAGACTTTCGGTTTCAACTTGTTGAATCCGTAGGATACAACCCCTTCAGACTTGTTGAGGTCTGCGAGACAGCCGGCGTTTAGTACGAATACTGCATTTCTCCGGTCACCATCAGCCTCATACAATCTAACAATCTTCCAGTCGGTGTTTCATAGATTGGGTTTACATTCCCTTAGCCTATCAAGTATGGATTCAGGATCTGAGGGAATCCTTGGTATCCAAGCATGCGTCATTGGTCTACAAGGAATATCTGTCTTCTTCACTTAATCTAGGGCTGCACCTGGTCAGATCTCACCAATCTTTCTTGGCCCACAACGATACATTTCAATTGAGCTTTGATCCCCGAAGGCAATTAGTCTGTATCGGCCCGGATATCAGCCTGCATCCTCACAAACTGGACCCAGGAAATTCCGCAAGCACATCGGAGTATACTGATGACAGTCCATTGACTCTCCCACTCCAATTACTCCCAGGTATGCAGCCCTGTTCTTCTCCCTTACTGACAACTGCCATCACCAAACTGTCCCTAGTGACATTTGCAAAGTTTCTTGGACCCATCCTACTATTGTTTGCCCTAGTTCATTAAGGCATGGGATGCCCTCTAGGTGATCGCAGCCTTTTGGCTGACTGCGGTGCTGTTTCCGAGTCTAGACGTGTAGTCTTTGGGGTAGCCTGTGCAGTGAATCCCCGAGCCCAATTGAGGGAGTCTCTCTTCCTATTAGTGAGAGTCTAAGGATCATTCGTACCAATCCTCTTAATAAACCTGAGAGCAATGCGTCTTCTATTCTGCCAACCTCTTAAAGAGCATGTTGGTTTGCCGGGAAGGCTAATAGCTAAGGCAAATTATAGGCATGCGAAGATAGAATAGGTTCGGCCTTGTCCTTAATATCCGAACCAGGTGCCTTCGTCAAAAGTCCCTGCTGGTTAGTCGTCTGTCTGCTAGTGGAGACAACATGCTACGGTCTGATGCAACCACCGCAGCTGTTGGGTCTTTGGAGTCCATTGTAAGCCTACTCCCAGGCTCTAGATCTGCCGCTCCACTGGAAAAAGACGCCAATTGGATACCTCTGTCGCAGCTATCCTTGAGTGGCTTAAATTTTTCTTCCAAAAATAATGACCTATTACGAGTTACAGAAAAATTCTTGCTGAGCGAAATAACAGAAGGTCCGACCTACTCATCGGTTCAAACAAGATCGAAGACGGTTCAAACAAGATCGAGGACGGTTCAAACAAAATTCGGGGATTGAAGACAAACAAAAAAACCATGGAGATTTTAAACTGGAGGGTATAAAAGACTCAGGCCCGCTTTTACTCTATTTTCTTAATTTTCGTCGATAAACTCGCTAGACACTAACTGATTACGTAGACAAATATTCGTTGAAGCCATTTCGGATTTTCCCTTTTGGCTGAATCCATTGACTGAATCTATGACTACTTTAGCAATGAACAACTACATGATTGGGGCACTGAAGCAATTAGGGGCGTTTGCACGAATTCTAGTATTCTGTGTTGCTAGCAAAGAAACCACACGACATTTGTTGGAAAACATGAAAACACTTTTTTAGATCTCCTTCTATGGAATGAGTGTGGCACATTAAATTAATGGTGTTTGCGAAAAGACGCAAAAACAGTGCAAAGAAATTTTAAAATGTCATCACAAGTATATCCCTGTGGGGACCTTCTCGCTCCATAGTCTGTGGCACATTTACCATTTTCAACCGCAAATCTCAAGGTCATTAACAAAAATGAAATATGTTTTTTTGTTTTTTATTGGAGCACCCTCGTTACGAGTTTCGTTATGCGGAAACTGCTATTGACACGGAGTGACGGGATTAGGAAACCGCAATCAATTTATATTTGTAGAAAAAACATTAGTAAAATTAACACCCTCATACCCAGAGGTAAACCACCAAGTTTTTGCCTCGTTTTGTTTCCTGATCAAAAACATTCGCTGTACGTGTCAATTTCTATTTAAATCATAAATTAGTGAGGGCTGCGCAATAAAACTTAGGTTTAAACTTAACAAAGAAATATTTTATTGGTGTATAGAAAGAAGGTAGGCCTTATGAGGCAATATTTGTGCGAAAGGATGCTTTTTAAGCCCACCAACATGGCATCCCTTCATGCTGATGTCCCCCTTTACTAATATTGTCATTCCGTTTTTAACACCTCGCAGTACTAGACTGAGCCTACAGTTCGTCCGTCCGGGAGTCCAAATCGTCCATCTATAGAAATCACAAAAGCACACTATGGGACCCTAAATTTTGAAATTGTCATTAAAATGACGATGAAACAATATGGGGTCTATATGGTCTGCGCCCCGGTCTACTTTTATCGGTGGTCGTTGAATTTTCAACCAGGCGTTTTGTGTTAGTTTTGTACCCATCACCATAGGGGGAGGGGGTATACTAATCAAGTTATTCAGTAAGACCTTAAAATATTGCGAGTCATATAGTTTATATAATCTTTTTTTTTATACCCACCTCCTTAGGATGTGGGTATACAAATCTAGTCATATCGTTTGTAACACCTCGAAATATTGATCCAAGACCCCATAAAACATATAAAGGGTGATTTTTTAGCTATTATCATTTTGGCAACACTGGTTTAAACAGCTCACGCACGTTTCGTTTTACTGTCAAACATCTTCAGTTTGGTCTATAATTTAACCATGAATCATCTTACAAACGAACAATGCGTGCAAATTATTGAATTTTATTATCAAAATTTGTGCTCTGTTAAGAAAGTTTATGGCCCGTTCTTCCATTTTATGACGAAACTCATTTTTGGCTCAATGGGTACGTAAATAGACACAACTGTCGATTTTGCAGTGAAGGTCAGCCAGAAGCATTGCAAGAGCTACCAATGCATGCAGAAAAAGTCACAGTTTTGTGCGGTTTATGGGCTGGTGGCTTCATTGGACCGTACTTCTTCAAAGATGATGCGAATCGTAACGTAACTGTGAATGGTGAGCACTACCGTCAGATTATACCCAAAATGCAAGAGCGTGTCTTGCATGTGGTTTCAACAACACGGTTCCACATGCCACACAGCACGCGTAACAAGGGGCTTATTGGGAGGCAAGTTCGCTGAATATTTTATTTAACGTTCGGGACCGGTCAATTGACCGCCTTAATCGTGCGATTTAACGCCTTTAGACTATTTTTTGTGGGGCAATGGTAAAGCTCATGTCTAAACACACAAGCTCGCTTGAATGAATGCATTTTAAGACAATATTGATGCATTTTTTCGTAAGATGGTCCAAATCAGCCTAAAACCTGATATAGCTCCCATATAAACCGAACACCCGCATTGACTTCTTAAGCCACTGAAAGCCATAATTTGTGTCTGATTTGGCTAAAATTTGGCACGTAGTGTTCTGTTGTGATTTTTAACAACTGTACTAACTGCGGTCCAAATCGGTCTATAACCTGATATAGCTCCCATATAAACCGATCACCCGACTTGACTTCTTGAGCCCCTGGAAGCCGCAATTTTCATCCGATTTGGCTAAAATTTGCACAAAGTGTTCTGTTATGACTTCCTAAGACTGCGTTTAGTGCGGTTCAAATCAGCCTGAAACCTGATATAGCTTTCATATGAACCGATCTCCCAATTTGACTTCGTAATCTCGATTTGGCTGAAATTGTGCACATAGTGTGCTGTTATGACTTCCAACAACTGTGTCAAGCACGGTCAAAATCGATCTAGAACCTGGTTTAGCTCCCACGTTAACCGGTATCTTGAAAATCCCTGTTCGGTTTCCAGAATCCTGTGGAAAATGGATTTGCATCAAACGCCTCAACATGTCCTTCGTTATCTCTGCTCTCTCGCTCTCCCATGTCGTATACTAAAGTTTCAGTTTCGATATGGGGTTTTGAAAGAAACTTTTTTATCTTGGCGGCGTCATTAACGCTATCGACCTGTTCACTGAAAAGCTTTCAGGAGCCACGTTTTGCCGCTCCGGTAATCTTATTGTATTCCTTGTGCCATGTGTAATACACATCCCAATAAACTTCCGCTTTTTACGACGTGCTCTGTTAAAAAGTCTGCGGACCTCTACCCCAATATTGCGAATCTCTGCGGTCATTCAGGGTTTTTCTTGGGCTGATTTCCTTTACCGAAGAGGACAACTATCTTCGAAGGAACCCACCAATGCAGTCGTTATCCTGTTGACATTTTCGTCAATGTCTTCTATGCTTGGACAATCTAAATTATATTGCCCAAGTCTTCTTCTGAGTAGGCTTCCATATTTTGTCCAACTTTTTCCGGAAATGCATCGGATTTAGCGCTGGCCATGCTATTCTAAACCTAATGTAGCGATGGTCAGAGAAAGAGTATTCCATGGGGACCCTCCAATCGTGGACCTCATTGATAAGATTTTCCGAACATATCGTCACATCTAATACCTCCTCCCTAATCCCATTAACAAAGGTAGCGGTGTTACCAATATTAAGTGTTATTTGCTAGTTAGTATTCAAGAACTCTGCCAGGGCTTAGCCCCGCTTATTAGTGTTGGTACTACCCCACGAAATGTGGTAAGAGTTCGCATCACACCCTATTAGTACCTCGTTTCCTCTCTGTTTTGCTTTCCTCACCAGCCGTTGCAGCTCCGATGTGGGTGGCGGTGTCGCAGAGTCGAAAAGCAGATAAAGTAATGCCAGGTATGCTCCACCGTCTCCCCGTCTCACTACGTTTGCATCCGAAATTGACAACTCTGGGGAAAAAATATAATTAAAATTTTTATGACAAATAACGCAGGTTCTCGGCCGAATACCAGTGTTAACATAGAATTATTGGTAGTTGATATGATTCAGTGCAGAAACTCTGTTCCGTGTAGTCCATGGCTCCTGAATTAAGGCAATATCAATGTTGTCCTTGGTGATTTTCTCCCTCAGAGCTTGTGTAGCAGTCTCGCTCCGGTGGAGGTTTATCTGGATTGCCTCAATCATTAGTCCTTCAGTAAATAGGCATCTTGGGAGTAGGTGATGATCTCATCGTCTGCTTCCTGTTTTTTTAGACTGCATTGACTTTCCTGTCACTGCTCTGCCTGATGTCATCGTATTAGGTTCTTTGCCTATCCTAGTCTTCCGATTCTTTATAAAGTCGGTAATGGTTCCATCGTCGGGTCCCTGTTCGTTAGGCTGTATTGGGTTGCCATTCCCTGTACTGCCTGATGTTTCAATACTAGGATCTTTGCCTATCTTAGTCTTCCAAATCTTAAGTAAATGGGCTTCTTGGGAGTGGGTGATGGTACCGTCATCGGCTCCCTGTTCATTGGGTTGCATTGAGACTCCTGTCGCTGCGATGCCTATTGTTTCGATTTTGGGATCTTTACCTATCCCAGTATTCCGAATCTTGAAGTCGGTCCGTCGTCGAGTCCCTGTTTGTTAGGCTGTGTTGGGTCTCTCACCACTGCACTGCCTGTTATTTTAGTATTAGGATCATTGCTTCTCCTAGTCTTTCCAATATTGAGAAATGCCGTGATTGTCTCGTTGTCAACTCCGTGTTCGTTAGGCGGTGTTGCCACTGCGCGGCCTGATGTCTCAAAATGATAATTTCTGCCTATCCTAGTCTTCCCAATCATGAAAAAGATAGCTTTGCTCCCGTAGTACGCCATGCCTTTAGTCTTAGCCAAACTTGTCACGGAGACTTGATCAATGTCAACCACAACAAGAGTTCCTTCCTCCTTCTTCTCCCTGTGGATGACCTTCCGCTTCGCCGTGACCAAAACGTGGTTTTGCTTGCCCAAGAATCCCAACATGCATTCCGTCGGAAATTTAATGCCCCATCCCTTGATGAAGACCGTAGCCTTTGTGAAGTGGGGAACATCCATCTTTCTCATCAGGTCGAACTTTGCGCCCTCCCAGGAAGCGTGAAAACCTCTGACGAGCTGTGTGACGGTATCAATATATTCCGCCGATGCAAAACGCAGCGTAGAAATGTCTCCTTTGTACTCTCGCCTCATCATTTGTATGGATGGACTCTCTACAGAGTTCCACGCATGTTCAAAAACCCGATCATTAACCAGATCCTCCACTTGGAACTGATGATCTGGTGGAATCCTAACGGATGCACAGTCGATATTGCTGACGGCATAAGTCAGCTCATCTCTGAGCTCCTCCTTGTCATTCTCAGCGACCATCTTTCCCTTCCGTGTTGGCTGTGGCTTCAGTTGGAAGTCACAGTCCTCCATGAAAGCTCAGGTACCGTGAGCGCTTTTTTCGTTCCTGTTCCAACTTTGTCTATCTCCGCAGGACCCTGTCAGCAGTCTTCAGTGTGGGATGGCTGGCTTGGTTTCCCCAGAGTACTTGAAAGCGGGGAGCTCCTTTTTTTCTTCAGCATTTTAGCAGTGTTATGCTCTTAGGGAGATCTGATTCTTTTTTCAGCTTCCATAGATGTGCTTGGAATGTCAGTTCTATTACTTCCAGCATCCTGCACTTTCGACCGATTGCATACTCAGACATACATACTCTTCTGTCTCCTTCGTCGTGCCTCGGATCGCTTTCGCGGTCTGCTTGTGAGCTTAGCAAAACCGTCGCTCACTTCTGCTGTCATCCCGAGGCCCTTATCTCTCGATTCGGCTGCAATGACTGTTTCAATGACACCGCCGCTGTCCGAATCCGAGTCAGAAACACCACCTTTACTTAAAGGCTGGGGACGAACTGTGCATTCCTCTGGCTTATTCGTCTCTTCCTCATTAATTAGTCTGATGACTAGTTATGCGCTTGAAGCATTACTCTCGACTACGGCTGCCAAGGCACCCACACCTATAGGAGGGGAGAACAAAACGCTACGGTGGGTGTTACGCCACCACCGCGGATGTTGAGTCTTTGGAATCCATTTCTAGCCTTCTCGAAAAGACAAAATTTTTTAGTTATAGGTAGTACCCATTCCGAGATACGGATATATATTTTTTTCTCAACAGCTACAATAATATCGTCGTTTAGATGAAAAAGGTTCTCAAACTAAGACGTTAGATGTTCCAAACTATGACATAAGTAGGCAACAAGGAAATAAGAGCAGAGAAAACGGAGGACATGTCAAGGCTTTAAATGATAACGCATTTTTCAATGGATACGACGAGACATACACGGACATCGGAATCTAGAACTTATGTCGTTCATCGAAGGCTCAACATTACCTGCTTTATGATCACGAAAGCCTTGAAGCCTTTACTTCACCATGTTTTTTGTGGGATAGATGAGAAAATGCTTTAGCATCTAACTACTACGTCTATCGTTGTAAGGCGGGCTCCTTCCAATCGGCGATACCGTCTAAAAACCACCCTATATGACACCGGGGCACCGATTCCACCAAGGAACTATTTTCGCATTACTTCGCTTAACCATCTCTTCTACTGGTGAAACGTTGCACAGTGGGATACTTACTTTACTTTAATTTGCTATCACCGACAATTTGTTCCATTGGCCGAACGTAGAATAGGGTTCCAAGCGCATCGATCTTGTGCGCTCATTTTATAATTTCTGACACCAAGTTTCGAGGTGTCTACCACCACTTGATATTTCCATTTCCATTTCGTGTTTGCCTTAAAAAGATTTCTTTGCTGGAGCTGCTTCAACCATTCTGACAACATGACCTAGCCAACGCAGCCGTTGTAATTTGATGCGTGTAACTATGCTATCGTCGTCATACAGCTCGTGGTTCATATGTGGCCTTTATTCTCCATTTACGCACACTGGTCCATATATTTTATGAAGAATCTTTCTCTCAAACACTCCAAGCACTGCCTCATCTGCTTTCACAAGTATCTATGCCTCAGAACCATATAACAGCACGGGTAGTATCAATGTCTTGTATAGTGTAATCTTCGTCTGTCGAGAGGTGGCTTTGTTTCTAAACTGCTTACTTAGTCCAAAGTAGCATCTGTTTGCCAGTATTATTCTTCGCTTTATCTCAAAACTGGTGTCATTCGTTTCGGTTACGGCGGTGCCGAGGTAGATAAAGTTACTGACTGTCTCAAAGTTGTGGTTCTCAACTCTCTCCATTTGCTTTATCTGCTTGGTTGTGCAAGCCTTTTTGGGAGTTGAAACCATCCACTTCGTCTTATCTCCATTTACTGCCAGACCCATTTTCATTGACTCTCTTTCGATTCTTTCAAAGGCTGCAGTTACTACTTGCGGTGACCGACCTATGATGTCGATGTCGTCGGCATAAGCGAGTAGCATGTGTTCTCTTGTGATTAGTGTGCCATATCTATTCACATCTGCATCGCGTATAATCTTCTCCAGCAGAATATTAAAGAGATCACACGATAGGCTGTCATCTTGTCTGTAACCTCGTTTGGTATTAAATGGTTCCGAGTGATTCTTTCCTATTCTTACTGAGGAACGCGTTTCAGCAAGTGTCATCATGCAGAGTTCTATAAATTTTGCAGGGATACCAAACTCAGACATGGCTTGAAATACCTTTGAACGTATAGAGCTATCGAAGTCAGCTTTGTAGTCAACAAAGAGATGGTATTGATTTGTCCTTCTCGGGTCTTTTCCAGGATTTGGCGCAGTGTGAATATCTGGCATAGGGTGGATTTACCAGGTCTAAGGCCGCATTCATAGGGCCCAATTATCTCATTGACTTTAGGTTTTAATCTTTCACACAGTACTCTCTAGAGTATCTTGTATGCGATGGGGAGGAGACTTATTCCTCTGTAGTTGGCACATTCCGTCTTGTCTTTTTTCTTGTTTACCGGACATAGTATGCAGAGGTTCCAATCATCGGGTAAGCGCTCTTCTAGCCAGATTGCGCAGATAAGCTGATGTATACGCCTTATCAGCCTAAGGTCTTAAATAGTTCAGCGGATAACCCGTCGGCTCCTGCTGCCTTGTTGTTTTTCAGTCGCGTCACTGCTACTTGGACCTCCTTCTAACTAGAAGGTAAACATCAGGGATTGGTTCTGCAGTATTCTCTTCGCCGCCAACGTCGGACACTAGCAGTTGAGGAAAATGTTCGTTCCATATCCTTAGCATGTTATCTGAGTCAGTTACCAGATTTCCTTCTTTGTCTCTGCAGGAGGATGTAAAATGCAAATTTTGCCCATGAACATTCCACTAAGGAACAAGGGCAAACCTCTCACATATCAATGAGTGCAATCCGATTGAAGTTTAAGGTCAATGATAAGGGGCCTCCTTTTTATGGCCGAATCCGAACGGCATGCCGCATAGTACCTCACAAATGTTGGCAGCATTAGGTGGGGAAAACCACCGCTGAAAATTTTTACCGATGGTCACGCCAGGATTCAAACCCAGGCCTTTCAGCGTCATAGGCGGACATGCTAACCTCTGCGATGCGGTGGCCTCAGGAGGATGTGCCTGCACCCAAACCATCAGTTTGATGTTTAATTCATTGGTAGAATTTCTGGACTTCATTCTGACTCCTGCACATCTCAATTTCGCTCACACACACGTCTTTTCATTTCCTTTTTATACCCTCCACCATAAGATGGGGGGTATACTAATTTCGTCATTCTGTTTGTAACTACTCGAAATATTCGTCTGAGACCGCATAAAGTATATATATTCTTGATCGTCGCGACATTTAATGTCGATCTATCCATGTCTGTCCGTCCGTCCGTCTGTCTGTCGAAAGCACGCTAACTTCCGAAGGAATAAAGCTACCCGCTTGAAATTTTGCACAAATACTTCTTATTAGTGTAGATCGGTTGGTATTGCAAACGGGCCATATCGGTTCATGTTTTGCTATAGCTGCCATATAAACCGATCTTGGGTCTTGACTTCTTGATCCTCTAGAGGGCGCAATTCTTATCCGATTGGAATGGAATTTTGCACGACGTGTTTTGTTACGATACCCAACAACTGTGCCACGTATGGTTCAAATCGGTCTAAAACCTGATATAGCTGCCATATAAACCGATTTTGGGTCTTGACTTCTTGAGCCTCTAGAGGGCACAATTCTTATCCGATTTTAATGAATTTTTGCACGAAGTATTTCGTTATGACATCCAACAACTGTGCCAAGTATGGTTCAAATCGGTCCATAACCTGATATAGCTGTCATATAAGCAGATCTGGGACTTGACTTCTTGAGCTTCTAGAGGGCGCCATTCCTATCCGATTTGGCTGAAATTTTGCATGACGTATTTTATTTTTACTTTCAACATTTGTGTCAAATAACGTTAAAATCGGTCCATAACCTGATATAGCTACCATATATGCCGATCTGGGATCTTGACTTCTTGATCCCTAGAGGTCGCAATTATTATCCGAAATGCCTGAAATTTAGTACGACGGATCCTCTCATGACCATCAACAAACGTGTTTATTATGGTCTGAATCGGTCTATAGCCCGATACAGATCCCATATAAATCGTTCTCTCTATTTTACTTCGTGAGCCCCAATGTGCGCAATTCTTATGCGAATTGGCTGAAATTTTACACAGGTCTCCAACATATAATTTAATTGTGGTCCGAACCGGACACTATCTTGATATCGCTGTATTAGCAGAGCAAATCTTTTCTTATATCCTTTTTTGCCTAAGAAGAGATGCCGGGAAAAGAACTCGACAAATGCGATCCAGGGTATATAAGATTCGGCCCGGCCGAACTTAGCACGCTTTTACTTGTTCTTTCTGCGGAATAGACATTTCTCCTCTCTCCTTTTCTTCCGATACTTCTCCTTCATCTGGCGCGTTGCTACTGGGTTGCTCTATACGCCGCATTCTTGGATTCAGTAGCATCTCAACACTCTTGGTCGTACCAAGGGTGTCTTGGGGGAGGCTTCCGGAGCCACTCGTAAAATTAAAATTAAGTCAGTAATTCCGTGCTACATTCCAAATCCCCAATTGTTTGCCATACCAACCCTCGAACAAGTTAGTGTACCCTATACAAACATTGCAACAGTATTATGTGCGTTTACTTTGTAATGTGACACTAAAGAAGATTTCGATCGAAATCTTAACAAATGATGTAAGCTTAAAACTTTTATACGATTGACCCACCACACAGGGCTTAGAAGAATTTTGCCCAGATAACCTGTGCCCTGTGTGGTGGGCTTAATCGAATCCGGAAAAAACGCAAACCCTACGGCATTGACTTAATTTCCGATTCATATCTCCTTTATTGTCACATTGCAAAACCCACATTAGACTGTTGCAATGATGGTATAGGGTATACTAACTTGTTTGAGTTTTAACAGCATATTCTTCTTCACAACTTTGGTGAATTAAGTAAAACCTCATTACAGTTTGCATATTTTGCTCTAGCTGTATGTATGTCACTCTGAGGAATATGACACCACAAAGAGCATGGAGGGTGCGAATATGCGTCCGCGCTTGATATTACACAGCGTGATAAGAAAAGCTGCACATCTGAGGTTTCTTGGTACATTGTTTGCCACACGCTGGACACCACAAAGAAATCAACAGTGGTCCGTGGTTTTGGTCCTTGAAGTTATTGTCTGAAAAGTTCTGCCTGAGATAAAAGATGATCCACGGGCATGTCGTAAAGTTTTATTAAAGCACCAGCCAAATAAAAAAGAAAAACGTTAGCACACAAATAAGAAGGTCAAAGAAATGCTAAAATTGTTGCGAAAGCATTTCAAGTTCACTGCCAACAATAAAACTTTGTTGAGCTAAGATTATTTAATGAGAAATTTCACATATAAATGTTAAACAACAAAACGCTTAAATTAGCATAACTTAAGTAAAAGACTATTTGCGCAAAAAGTTTGAAGCTTTTGTTAAATGGGATGATAGAATCGGGATTTTTAAATAAGGAATTCGCATTTTTTTAATAAAACTTTAACCATAAACTTTACTTTCGCCTTGAAGTACAATCAACACATTTACGAATGAAACTCGAATTCGTTTATATGGTCAACGCTGGCACGTTTGCAACTGTCAATACGTTGTACCCAATTTTCGATGACTCGGCCACACATTTCAGCCGAAACGGTCGCTATTTCCCATTCAATGTTGGGCTTGAACTCTTCCGATGTCGTCCGCTTATGGGCATAAACCAATGACTGGACGTAGCCGCAAAGAAAATAGTCTAGAGGCGTCAAATTGCACGAACGAGGCAACTGGGCCATTTCGTGAGATAAAACGCTCATCAAACTTGCTCTTCAATAAATCGACAGGCGTTTCAATCTTCCTATTATCAGTGAGCATGGTGCGGTACCGCTGTCCGTTCACTGTAATGTGACGACTGGCGTCGTCAACGGAGAAGTATGGCCCAATGATGCCGCCGGCATGCAAACCCCATCTAGCAGATATTAGTATTATTATTTATATCAGGTTTTAGACCGATTTGGGCCTGTAAGGGCTCAAGAAGTCAAACCGGGAGTTCGTTTTATATGGGAGCTATATCAGGTTATACACCGATTTGGACCGTACTTGGCACAGTTGTTGAAAGTCATTACAGAACACTACATGCTCAATTTCAGTCAAAGCGGACAAAAATTGGAGCTTTTGAAGGCTCAAGAAGTCATATCGGGAGATCGGTTTGTATGGGAGCTACATTACTTTATAGACCGACTAGCTGCACCGGGCCCGCTCCGCTGCGCCTTCTGTCACTCTCTTATTTTATTTGAGTCCCAAACTGGCACGGTCAGGAAATAAGTCGTGTTTTGGGGAGCTGGTACGGCCTTTCCGATATTTCGCCCCAATGTGGATAACATTTTCGTTCTCTACTTCCAAATACCTTTCATGTGGGCCTTATATTGCTGTGGTCTGTAAATATATTCGGTATGGAGAAATTTTTGCGGGTAAGGTGGGCGTCCATATATCAGATTCGTGCTCTACACTCAAATACCTTTCATTTGTGCTCCATATTTTCATCATTGGTTTGTATTTCCATTTAGCGGATACCAAAGGATACCAAATTTTTTTTTTTGAGTTATTCTAAACAAACTAAATTTCGCTCCAATCGCCCCACCCATCTCCGAGATCTAGAGTTTTTGTAAATAAGGTAAGAGGGGAGTCCGCCCATTTTAGTTTGGATGTTAAATCTATTTCATTCTCTTGGTTTTGGTGGTGGATTGGAGTAGCCAATCCTTTAACTCCGAAAGTGGATATCAGATACATACTCTACTCCCAATATCCACATTTGAGCTACATATTGCTATAATCGTTATATATGTGTGGTTTAGGGGGAGTTTAGGTGAGGCGTCCCTGAAACACTTGACCATAAAACAGATATCAAATTTGAGCCCCTTATTGTGGTAATCCACAAATATGTCCACTTGAGAAGTTTTGTAGGGTAGGGCGGCCACCCACGCACTTGGCCCTGAAAATAATATCAGCATCGTGCTCTGTTCTCAAATTTCTTCTATTTGAGCCCCAATAGCCAAACACTTTTTCTCAAAATTAGATATCAAACCTATTATTTGAGCCTCTTATAGCCATAGTAGGCAAGCATGGCCGGTTTGAAGGGAGTTTAGGGGGCGGACCCTGAAATAATATCTGCATCGCGCTAGAGCACGATTTTGTTTGGTCCTATAATGTCAAGCATTTTGAATCAAGATATTAGGGGCAACGGGTCTCGTTCAGATCCACATAAATAAATTTTTTGTTTGTTTTGGACGGTGAACATTCATGCCCGTTTATGGGGTTTTGGGGTTAGGGAGGCCTCGTACACCCTTTGGACCAAATTCTTATAACAGATGTGCACTCAACTTCCAAACATCTTTCATCTGATATCCACATTGTCCCAATTGGTAAATAAGGGCTGCTGGGGGATTTTGTAGGTGGGGAGGCGCCTCAAATAGCAAGGAATACATTTTTATATCAGATTCTTACTCAACTTTTAAATACCTTTTATTCGATACCCATATTGCCCACAGTGGTAAAGGAGTCCTGTTGAGGGGTTTTTTGAGGGTGGGGACCCCCCGAGCACTTAAGGCGACATTTGTATACCAAGTTGGTACTCTACTCTTTTTAAATACCTTTCATTTGATACCCATATTGTCCCAATCGGTAAACATGTCCGTCCAGGTGTGTTTTGGGATGGGGCGTCCCCCAGGTTTTGGACCCAAAAATTTTATACCTTTTTCGTGTTTTTGGGGTACCGTAAGGTGGCATACAAAATTTCCCTTAAAACGGTACACCCATCTCCGAGATCTGGCGTTTTTGAAAAATGGTGTGTGGGGGAGGGTCCGCCCGTTAAATCGGGAGATCGCGAAATCGGTGTATATGGGAGCTACATCATCATCTCAAGAAGTCAACTCGGAAGATCGATTTATATGGGAGCTACATCAGGTTTTAGACCGATTCTGACCGTATTTGGCACAGTTGTTGAAAGTCGTAACAGAACACCGCGTGCAACGGCTGAACGCGTTATAGGCTTTCGTATCCTGGCGAAAGCATCAGACAATGCGGTGTTTATCCTCGCTTAATGTTGGCGATATTTGCGAGGTACATGCCAGGCATGGTCATTTAAAAAATCTTCTCCAAAGAGGTGTCGCGCTCCAGGACGCCGTTCGGACGCGGCTATAAAAAAAGGTTCCTTATCATTGAGTTTAAACTTGAATCGGAAAGCACTCATTGATGTCTGAGAATTTGCCCCTTCTAGGTTCCTGGTGGTAATGTTCTCATAAGGGGAGCGATGCCACCAGACATTTAGACTTAAATATGGATATAATATGCGTTCTTTAATCTTTATAGAAATGGCCGCTGGGTACGTGGACCCACATTTTAATACGATATTCGTTTTCTGGTCTCCGAAACCTTTTATTTTAGACCCTTATTGTGGCCATCGGACCACTTTCGCATATGGTTGGCGTTTTTGGGGTAAGGGGAAGGGTTTGTCTCCACTCGATATCTAAAAATTAAATAGCCTATGTTGTCTTCCAGACAAACGTACACAATCTATGAAAATTTTAAGAAAATCGGTACAGCCAAGTATCATATATAGTCATAATGGGTCTAATGACGTTTTTGAGGAATGGCATGACCCCCTATACTTCGATCTAATTTTGTGTGTCAGTTTCGAAATCTACTCCCGAATACCTTTCTTTTAAGCCCCATATTGAAATGAACGTTCAATATGTCTGTTTGGGGAAGTTTTGGGGCTGGGGCGGCCCGATGGGTACTTTGACTCAAATTTTCGTTTTCTACTCTCCAATACCTATCATTTGATACCTATATTGTCTCGATCGGTCCACTTTTGTTTTTGGGTTGTGTTTTTGTCATAAGGGGGAGGGTCCGTCCCCCATGCGATACCGAAAAATTATATAGGTTATGTTTCCTTCCAGACCAACTTACACAAAATGCGAACATTTCGAGTTTTTGTATAGACTCAAAAACGCAACAAACAAACACAAATTGAATTTTATATTTAGAGAGGACAGGGTCCTAAATCAATATTTCAAGGTGTTTCGGTATGACTAGACTAGTATACCCCCATCCTATGGTGGTGGGTATAAAAACCCTTACATTTGGTCTTAGTTTAGGACTTTCAACATTCATGTAACATATGATTTATAGGCATTCATAGCTTGACTAAATTTTTCTTATGAAGCTGCTGCGTAAAAGAATAAATCACCCATAGACTTGCAATCACCCATAGACATGCACACAGCCTTTATGCTGCTGGTAATGTATGAAATATTCGACTCATTCGCATTTATTGCGCTTCTAATCGTTACACCTTTATTTGATATATTAACACTCGATGGCATTGGAATTTATCAATAAAATTTATTTCACCAACCACCTAGGGGTAAATAATAAAGTCTTTTTCTCGCATAGTGAATGTGACTTCAGCTCTCTCCATCGGTGGCCAGGTGAGTGTATTTGATTTCATAGGAGACCATTTGTTACTCTGCCCTTATAAATTGTAGACCTCAAATTTATTCATTAAATTGTTTTGTTTAGGCTTCGGGGGAAGGGCCTATGCCATGACATTGAAGGCTACAATTGGAGGGTGTAATAAACCCTACGAAACGTAAGCTTTTAGCCGAATGACCATTATTTGTTATGGCCAGGGGCTAATATGCGTTGATGAAGGTGATTTATGTAGAAAATAGGTGTGATTGATGTGACTTCATGTGGTGGGGGCTGCAGCAGGAGGTCCTTGATAAATAATAATAAAACATTTCCCATTTTTTTTTACGTGTGCTCTCGCTAAAGGGCTTAGCAAAAATTATGACTCTTTGGCTATCTGGAAAATTATGTTGCTGGTAAATTTTAGCAAATAGAAAATAAAAATTAATTTAAATAGAAAAAAATAAAAGCGTGCTGAGTTCGGCTGGGCCAAATTTTGGGAACCCACCACCATGGGTTCTGCTAAAAATTTCTACAAAATAATTTTAGTTGATGGGCATTATTTTATTCTATATAACAAACTCCTGTCAAACCACCAAAAATTAAAGCTTCAAACCACCAAAAATTAAAGCTTAAAGAAGGATGATCGGGAGACATAACAGTCATAACAGAAAAACGCATGCAAAATTTCAGCCAAATCGAACAAAAATTGCGGCTTGTTAGGGCTCAAGAAGTCAAATCTGGAGATCGGTTTATATGGGAGCTATATCAGGTTATAGACCGATTTGGACCGTACTTGGGGCAGTTGTTGGAAGTCATAACATAACACTACGTGCAAAATTTCGGCCAAATCCGACAAAAATTGTGGCTTGTAAGGGCTTAAGAAGGCATATCTGGAGATCGGTTTATATGGGAGCTATATAAGGTTATAGGCCGATTTGGACCGTACTTGGCGCAGTTGTTTAAAGCCATAGTTGAATCCTACGTGCAAAATTTCAGCCAAATCCGACAAAAAATGCGGCTTGTAAGGGCTCAAGAAGTCATATCTGGAGATCGGTTTATATAGGAGCTATATCAGGTTATAGACCGATTTGGACCGTACTTGGCGCAGTTGTTGGAAGTCATAACAGAACACAACTTGCAAAATTTCAGCCAAATCGAACAAAAATTGCGGCTTGTAGGGGCTCAAGAGGTCAAATCTGGAGATCGGTTTATATGGGAGCTATATCAGGTTATAAACCGATTCGAACGGTACTTGGTACAGTTATTGGAAGTCATAACGGAACACTACATGCAAAATGTCAGCCAAATCCGACCAAAATTGCGGCTTGTAAGGGCTCAAGAAGTCATATCTGGAGATCGCTTTATATGGGAGCTATATCAGGTTTTAGACCGATTTGGACCGTACTTGGCGCAGTTATTGAAAGTCATAACGGAACACCGCATGCAGAATTTCAGCCGAATCCGACAATAATTACAGTTTCTAAGGGGTCAAGAAAACAAATTGGGAGATCGGTTTATATGGGAGCTATATCTAAATCTGAACCGATATAGTCCATATCCGATCCCCAATGACCTACCTCAATACTAAGCATCTGTGAAAAGATATTGTTGTTGTAGGAGCAGTGTGTGGTACACTGAGGCGGCAGCCCTTGCCAATAAAGGAATTCATTGGGTCAATTCGGTACATACAACTGGCTGCCATGGGATTGCCATTAAAGATATTGAATACCCCATGCGGATTTATTGCTAGGCATTTTTGATCACTATCCATCAAATGAAGATTTGGCAACCCATAATAAGCGCATTTACTAACCAATTTAGCTGAAATTCAGAACAATGGGTTTTATTAGGTCCGCTAATATCTGAACCAAAAAAGGGTCAAGGTCGAAACATGGTGGGATATAGCTGTCATATACACCGATCTGCCGGTTTTGGCTCTTAGGCCTATAACTGGCGCATTTTTTTACCCGAATTCGCTGAAATTAAGAACTGTGAGTTGTATCAAGACTTCCAACATCTGTTCTGAATATGGTCCAGATAGGGCTTTAACAGGAAATAGCTGCCACAGAGACTGATCTTTAGCTAGAAGGTCTAAAGACCATTTTGTTGAAATTAGAAGAAGTGAGTTGCACTAAAGGCCTCGAAATCCGACCTGAATATGGTGTATATCGGACCGTATTTGCATATTTTGAGTCTTAAACCTATAACAGAGGCATTTTTTACCCGATTTCGTTGAAATTTGGTATAGTGAGTTTAATAAGGCCCGTCGATTTTCGAACAAAAACGGTCCAGAGAGAAACGTATTTAGATATAGCTGCCATATAGACCGATCTGCCGATTTTGGGTCTTAAGCCTATAACAAGCTCCTTTAAAACCCACTTTCGTTGAAATTCAGAACAATGAGTTTTATTGCAAATTGAAAATTTTGCCCATGAACATTCCACAAAGGAACAGGGGCAAAAACTTCAGGGGAACAGGGGCAAAAACTTCAGGGAACAGGAACATCTGTTCCGAATATCGTCCAGGTCGGGCTATATTTAGATATTGCTGCCATAGAGACCGATCTTCAACTTTAAGGTCTAAAGGTCTATACTTTGTCTGTTCCTCCTTGTCTTTTGTCGTCCAGCCATCTGTCCGTCTGTTGTAATCAAGTTACAGCCTTCAAAAATTTAGATGTTCAGCTTAAATTTGGCACTCAGGCTATGTTCTTAAACGGGCCAAACCGGACCATGTTTGGATAAAGCTGCCATATAGACCGATCTGCCGGCAAAGGGTCTGGAACCCATAAAAGCTGCATTTATTATCCGATTTCGCTGAAAGTTGAAACAGCGAGTTGTTTTAAGCCTCCCGTCATCCGACCAAAGTATGGTTTGGATCGGACTATATTAAGATATAGCTGTCATATAGACCGATCTGCAGATTTGATTTCTTGAGCCTCAGGAAGCCGCAATTTTTGTCCTATTTGGCTGAAATTGAGCACGCAGTGCTTTTTCCATGACTTTCAACAACTGTGTCCAGTTGTCCAAATCGGTCTATAACCTGATAATGCTCCCATAAGAACCAATCTCTCGATTTGACTCCTAGAGTCCTTACAAGACCCAATTTTAGTCTGATTTGGCTGAAATTATGCGGACGACGTCGTGCTGCTGGTCCGAGGCAAGTTTCTGTCAATGATCAGCGAGATCATGGAAGGTCCACTGAGGAAGTTGTCGCGATGGGCTACCAGAAATGGGTTAAGGACCAACCCAGGGAAGACATAGCTGGTGCTCTTTATGCGTAGATATAAGGTACCGGAGTTCAGACTCCTGCCCTTGGACGGGGTCACCCCGCGGCTGTCCATGGAGACGATGTACCTGGGCATAGTGCTCGATTCGAAACTGTCCTGGAGAGGAACACCGAGGAAAGAAGCCGCGAGGCACTGTGCGCTTTTTACTCCTGCAGGAGGATGTTCTTTAGGAAGTGGATGATTAATTGGACGTATACGGCCATCGTAAGACCAGTACTGGCTGATGGAGCATTTGCTATGGTGGAATGCCGTGGGAAAGATGACGCATGCGAGGGAGAAGGTCCAGAGACTGGCCTGCGTCGCGATGACAAGGGCACTGAGATTGGCACCGCAGGCTGGCCTGGAGGCGATGCTGGATATGCAGCTCATTGAGGCCTATATTCGGAACTGCGCCGCTAGGGTCGGGCTTAGGCTGAGAGAGCTCGGCATGCTGAAGAAGGATGGTTGCGGCTACAGTTCGATTCTGGGTGTTATGGATACGAACGGTAGACTAAGAAGGATCTCCGACCACCTGGCACCAGTGCCGACTGGAGTGAGGGCATTTGCGATTCGATTTCCTGAGAGGGACGAATGGAGGGCGAATGCTGTACTCGAGGAGGATGAGACCTCGAACTACACATATGGGCCCAAGATGGAGTCAGGGACTGGATTAGTATGTCTCTGAGACCGGGGGAGTCTACGCTATTTCAGGCAGAGGTCTGTGCCATTGCAGTGGCCGCAAGAGAAATTCTGGTAAGGAGCTTACCGCCCTCGAAACTCAGAATTTTTGTGAACGGTAAGGCGGCGCTTAAGGCCTTAGTATCAAGGTCGAGATGCGTGGCGGATTGTTTGGAATGCCTGGATAGGCTCCGGGCCCACGATGTGACGCTGACATGGGTTCCTGGGCATGAGGGGATACCAGGACATTAGAGGGCAGACGAGTGCGTCTGGAGGGGTTCGTCTGCACCGGTTGGATCAGTCATCGGTCTTGCCTACGTGCCAGACCATATAAACCGATCTCCCAATTGTACTTCTTGAGCTCCTAGAATGCATATTTCTTAACCAATTTAATTATAAGTTTGCATAATGACTTCTATAACTTCCAATATACGGGCGAATTATGGTCGGAAGCGGTCCATAACCTGCTATACCTCATATAAACCAAACTCCCGATTTATCTCTTGAGTTCCCAGAGGGCGCAATTCTTATCCAATTTGTTTAAAATTTCTCAAAATTTCGGACCCTCCCCCTTAACCTAATTTTCAGAAACGCCAGATTGATGGTGCGACTAAGCGAAATTTTGTGTGCTCTCTTAAAGTAATCTAAAAATAAAAATTTTGTATCCAAATTTCGGATGGGGTACCTAAGGGGGCAACCCCACCCCCAAAACCTACCAAATATGTATATAGACCAATCATGACAATATGGGACTCTAATGAAAGGTCTTTAAGAGTAGAAAACGTATCTGCTATCCAATTGTCGGGGTAAGTGTTTGGGGGACCACCCCAACCCCCAAAACACCCCCAAATCGGAAGTTTTTTCCGACCCTGGCAATATGGGACTCAAATGAGAGATATTTGCGAGTAGAATACGACTTTGGTAGCCAAACGTGGAAGTATTCCGCAAAACACCTCCAAACAGGACTTATTTACTGGGGCTCAAATAAAAGGTATTTAAATGTAGAATACAACCCCCAAAGAGGACAAATTTGCTACAATTGAAATATGGGGCTCAAGTGACAGGTCTTTGGGAGTAAAGCACGAATCTGATATCAATATTCCCCGACCCCATAACCGACGTATTTGGTGACCATTCTAAATATGGCTCTGAAATTAGAAGTATTTTAGAGTAGAACACGAATCTGATATATATTTTCCTCTGTCTCAAAACAGGATAATTTATTACCATATAAAGTAAATGAAGGCGCAGGGGAGCGGGCCCGGTTTAGCCAGTGGTATATAAGACTCGGCACGGCTGAACTTTGCACTCTTTTACTTGTGCTGGATTTAAAGTTTAACTTTTCTAGGCGCATTTGAGCTTACCGTGTCCGGTCCACCCTAGTGCAGTTGCTACAATGCTTGTTCGATACATTTCCTTTGAACGGCTAGCATATGGTTATGACATATTATGTTTACCCTTAACATGAACATGTCCTTTCTATTCATTTTACTTTGCCTTTTTTTTTATTACCTTCAAATGGGATTTGTTGCTCAACTAGCCTTTCAATGCTTTAATCCTTCTCTTTATAATTACAAAATAAAAACCTAGCACCAATTGGGCTGCTGGTGTATCCTACTGCAAATGTAGATATCCTGCATATGTCAGCAGGAATGGGCGTTAAGAGTTGCAATACTTACTCAATTTCAAATAGCACTGCATGTAGAAGGGATCTCCCAATATGGTATTGAGCAGACCCAGTATACCCTGAGGAAACTCGGTAATTAGAAAAAGCAATAACACGGCCAACAGCATGCGAGTCGTTCTGTCCGTTTGCTTTTCCTTCTCCAATGTTTTGCTGTTTTTACGCTGCTTCTGAGGTGGCGTCTCAGTCTCCTTGCCCGCCTTGCCATTGATGGTGGGCTTTAGGCCTTTGGCAGCATTACTGGTGAGCATTTTGCGTCGCCGTTTGGCCTCCAGCAAGGCCATTATCAGACGTATCGAGAGGATGGTCAGAGCAATGCAAGGTATCAATTTAATGACCACACTGTAGATGAGGAACGTGGTGTACTGCAGTGTTTTGTTGTGCAATGCCAGCTCACTGTGATACAATCGATAGGTGATGACAGTGCGAGTGACCTCAGCGGTTGCAGTGGTGATGGCCACATCAGATACAGCAGTTGGAGGATAGGCAGTCGTGTAGATGTTGGCATTCGTATAGGTGGAATTCACTGCCATTGTTAGCAGCATTATTTCATTGGCAGTTGCATTTTGCAACGAGCTTTGCGGGTAATTAGTGTCATTGGCCGATACCGCTTCCTCTGAAGTCAACGATGCTGCTGCCCTGTCCATGTGCTGATAATCAATCACATATTGAGTGAGGGGTTCAATGGTCACCCTGCCATCGGCATGTATTGTATCCCGAAACTCTGCTATGGAGGTCACCAGGTACATGGAGGGCGAAACCACCAGCACACAGACCACATATGCCGATGTAATCGTAATAATGGTAGTTCGCATGTCACACCACTGGCGATTCTTCTGCGGATAGCCCACTGCTATGTAGCGCCACACTGCCAATGTCACTGTCAGCCAAATGGATATGGTGTGCAGCACTTGGCCAAATATCGAGTGGAATTTGATAAAGCAGGCCCAGGAATAGCTGAGTTTCTGCTCCAGCGTCAGATGATCCACTAGTATGTAGTCGTGTATTGTATAGGGTATGTACTCGAGCATAACGGCCAAATCTGCCACAGCAAGTCCAGTTAGAATGGCATTTGTGGGCGAACGCATTTCCCGGCGTGACAGTACAATGATGTTCAGAGTATTGGCTATGGTTCCCAAAATGCAAACAATCAAAGAAATATAGCCATGTACATTCTTGTAACTGAAAATACAAAGAAGCATAGCAAAGAAGAAATATTATACTGGCAGCGCAAACATGCAACGACTTAGGTTAAGCTCTGTGACAGCTGAGTTGATTTATGTGCATAAAACTCAAATAATAAACCGCTCATAGCAGCTCATAGCAGATAAGTAATGGCAAAATCAAATAAGAACTTTCATGTTTAAGATCAGCCATGAGAAGTTTATGTTAGGTAAACGAGCACTCCTACTGTGTGTTTGGGTATTGAGATTTTATAGCTGGGGTTGAAATTTTAAATTATTTTTTAAACACCAAATTTCGAGATTTCTTTCTGTAATTGATCATCCAATGGCAATTAGAACCTTCTCTGATAGAAACAAACAAACTAAGGCAGCTGTAAGGAAAACACTTCCGACTTTTGAAGCTAGGTAAAAATATGGTCTCCACACCTGATAAATGCTATTTCCCCATTGCCAACATTCCATTAAGGAAAAGCAGAGAAACTTCTCCTATATCATTAAGTGTTGCCCGATGAAATGTTAAGCTCAACGATAGATTGAAACAAGCATTAACCCCATTAAGTTCTTTCGGGCCTAACTTTGGATACCCTCCACCTGGGATATTAGAGTGTCCCACGGAACAAAAACTTTTTTATACCCACCACCATAGAATGGGAGGTATACTAACCTAGTCATTCTGTTTGTAACACCTCGAAATATTGATCTGAGACCCTATAAAGAAATTAGTATTCTTGATCGTCTTGACAATCTAATTCGATCTAGCCATGTCTGTCCGTCCGTTTGTGAAAATCACGATAGCAGTCGAACGTATAAAAGTATCCGCTCGTTGGGGATTGCAAATGGGCTATATCGGTTCAAATAAGATAAAGATCGGTTCGGTTAGATAAAGATCTCCCTTTTTGACTGCGAGAGCCCTTACAAGCTGCAGTTTTTGTCAGATTTGGCCAAATTTTTGCACGAAGTGTTCGGTTATGACCTCCAATAACTGTGCCAAGTACGGTTCAAATCAGTCTTTAACCTGATATTGATCTTATATAAGCCGATCTCCTGATTTGGTATTTTTAGCCCCTAGAAGCCGCAATTGTTATCCGATTGGGGTGAAATGTTTCACGAGGTGTTCTGTTACGACCTCCAAGAACTGTGCTAATTACGGGCCAAATCGGTCTATAACCTGGTCAAGCTCCTATATAAACCGAATTCCCGATTAGATTTCTTGAGCCCCTAGAAGCCGTAATTGTTATCCCATTTCGCTGTAATTATACCCCACACCACTGCTGTGGTACAGGGTATTATTTATAATTTGTGAATTAGTTTGTAGCACCCAAAAGGAAGAGAGATAGACCCATTGATAAGTATGCCGGTCGACTCAAAATCACTTTCTGATTCGATTAAGCTGTCTGTCTGAATGAATTTTATAGAAATCGGTTTGGAAATCTATATCCAAATAGCTGTCATACAGGGTGGCTGATGAATATTGCTACAATGATGAATATTGCTACATTTTTTTTTCGGTGTATGGAATACATTTTTCTTTTATTCATGTTAAATTAAATTATTAAATTAATTATTAAATTATTATTAATTAAATTAATTAATTAATTAATTAAATTAATTATTAAATTATTATTATTAAATAGAAAAAAAGTTATTACATTTTTTTTTGGTAGCGGCTTTCATCAGCCACCCTGCATATGTATATCACCCGATTTTAGCTTCTAGAGTCACAGCAAGCGCATTTATTGACCCATATTGCCAAAAATTTTGCAAAAGCTTTCCTCGACGACTACCACAGTATCCGAGAAGTTTGTTTGAAATCGGTTTAGATATAGCTGTCATATAGGTATATCGCCGATCGATTTTCGATTTTCACCCTAAGAGCCACTGCAGGCGCATTGTTTGACCAATCTTGCCAAAATTGACTACCACATTATCTGAGAAGTTTGCTCGAAATCGGTCCAGAATTAGATGTAGCTAACAAATATATGTTCGTCAGATTTTGGATAATTTACGATAATGTTGTCATTTGTCAACCGTAGTTATTACAATTTGAACATATTTGCCGCCGAGGTCCATCAAAATTGGTTCAGAATTGGATATAGGTCCCACATGTACTTACAGGGTAGGTGTAGGGTATTATACAGTCGCCACCGCCCGACTTTTGCCCTTCCTTACTGGTTTTTTTTAATGACTTCCAAATCTGTGCCAAGTACGGTTCGAATCTGTCTTTAAACTGATATAGGTTAGGTAGGTTAGGTTTAAGTGGCAGTCTACCATCAGACTCACTTAGACGTTTTCGTCCATTGTGATACCACAGGAACGGAAGGAGGAAGATGCCTTCTAGTTCCTGCCGTTAAGCCCAATAACTTGCCTATATTCACTACCGCTAAGTCAGACAGGTTCTTAGGAAATGAGAACCTAAAGTGGAACTCCTTCTGACTGCCAGTGCGGGACACACACAGCAGATGTATTATAGTCTCTTCTTCTTCGATGTCCTCACAGCTTCTGCAAAAGTCGTTGCTGGCTACATTCAGTCTGTCAGCATGTTTTCCGATTAGACAGTGACCTGTCATGACGGACACAATGACTTACTTTACTTTAATTGGCTATGACAGAACACTTGTTCCACTAGCCGAACGTAGAAAAGCGTTCCAGGCGCCTCGATCTTCTGCGCTCATTCTAAAATCTCTGACACCAAGTTTCGAGGTGTCTCCCACAACTTGATCTTTCCATCGGGCTTTTGGTCTTCCCACTTTTTATTATACCACCGTGTTTTCTTTCAAAAGACTTCTTTGTTGGAGCTGCTTCATCCATTCTGACAACATGATCTAGCCAACCCAGCCGTTGCATTTTGATGCGTGTAACTAAGCTATTGTCGTCATACAGCTCGTGGTATATAAGTCGGTCCATAACTGGTCCATATATTTTATACGAAAAATCTTTCTCTCAAATACTCCAAGCACTGCCTCATCTGCTTTCACAAGTACCCATGCTTCAGAACCATATAACAGCACGGGTAGTATCAGTGTCTTGTATAGTGTAATCTTCGTCTGTCGAGAAGTGGTCTTGTTTCTAAACTGCTTACTTAGTCCAAAGTAGCATCTGTTTGCCAGTATCATTCATCACTTAATCTCAAAACTGGTGTCATTTGTTTCGGTTACGGCGCCTAGGTAGATAAAGTTACTGACTGTCTCAAAGTTGTGGTTCGCAATTTTCTCCATTTTCTTTATCTGCTCGGTTGTACAAGCCATTTTGGGAGTTGAAACCATCCATTTCGTCTTATCTCCATTTACTGCCAGACCCATTTTCACAGACTCTCTTTCGATTCTTTCAAAGGCTGCAGTTACTACTTCCGGCGACCGACCTATGATATCGATGTCGTCGGCATTGGCGAGTAGCATGTGTTCTCTTGTGATTAGTGTGCCATATCTATTCACATCTGCATCTCGTATAATCTTCTCCAGCAGGATATTAGAGAGATCACAGGATAGGCTGTCTCCTTGTCTAAAACCTCGTTTTGTATTAAATGGTCCGGAGAGATTCTTTCCTATTCTTACTGAGGAACGCGTAACAGCAAGTGTCATCCTGCAGAGTCTTTTTAATTTTGCAAGGATACCAAACTCAGACATGGCTTGAAATACCTTTGAACGTAAGGGAGTATCGAAAGAGGCTTTGTAGTCAACAAAGAGATGGTAGGTGTTGATTTGTCCATCTAGGGTCTTTACCCGGATTTGGCGCGGTGTGAATATCTGGTCTAGGGTGGACTTACCAGGTCTAAAGCCGCATTGATAGGACCCAATTATCTCATTGACTTTAGGTTTTAATCTTTCACACAATACGCTCGAGAGTATCTTGTATGCGATGGGGAGGAGACTTATTCCTTTGTAGTTGGCACATTTCGTCTTGTCTCCTTTCTTGTGTACCGGACATAGTATGCTGAGGTTCCAATTATCGGGTATGTGTTCTTCTAGCCAGATAAGCTGATGTATACGCCTTATCAGCGTGTCGCCTCCGGTCTTAAATAGTTCAGCGGGTAACCCGTCGGCTGCTGCTGCCTTGTTGTTCTTAAGTCGGGTCACTGCTACTTGGACCTCATTCTGACTAGGAGGTAAACATTCTATACCATCATCAGGGATAAGTTATGCGGTATACTCTTCCCCGCCATCGTCGAACACTAGCAGTTGGGTAAAATGTTCTTTCCATATCCTCAGCATGTTACCTGTGTCAGTTACCAGATTTCATTCTTTGTCTCTGCAGAAGGATGTGCCTTCACCCAAGCCATCGGTTTGATGTTTAATTCTTTGGTAGAATTTCCGGACTTCATTCTGACTCCGGTACATCTCAATTCGCTCACACTCACGTCTTTTTCCATTTCCATTTCCTTTTTCTTTCTGCGGAATAGACGTTTCTCCTCTCTCCTTTTCTTCCGATACCTCTCCTTCATCTGGCGTGCTGCTACTGATTGCAGGGTTGCTCTGCCTTATTCTTGGCTTCAGTAATATCTCGACACTGTTGGTCGTACCATGGGGTTCTTGGAGGAGGCTTCCGGTACGGACACAATGACGGATACGCCTTTTCTAGAAAATGACAGCAAAGCGGTATACCTCTTAAAGTCTAGATTAGGCCACATAGTTTTGGAATACTCACAGCCCCCTCCTTGTGACCATCTATCATTCGTTGTCCGTCGGGCCTGGTCCTGAAAACTTAGTTTACATGTCGCTAGAGGCATACTGACAGATTGCAGTATCACTGGAAGGTGTAAGGTAGTTCCTGGTCTCGCAAGATCGTCCGATTTACAATTCCCTGGGATATATCTGCGGCTCGGCACCCAGAAAAGGTGAAGTTTGGACTGTTCTGCCATCTCGTTGCGAGATCTGCGACAGTCGAGGGCGATTTTTGTGTTCAGAAATACATTCTCCTGGGATTTAATGGCTGCCTGGCTGTCTGAGAAGATATTTATGCCAATCGTCATAATGACATTATATCGTAGCCATTCCATCACTTCCTTGATTGCAAGGATCTCTGCTTGATACACACTGTAGTGGTCGGGTGACCTTTCCGATATGACCAGTTCTGTATCTTTAGAGTACAACCCAAAACCCACCTGCTCGTTTAGTTTGGAACCATCTGTATAGAAGTCTATGTAACTTCTGTTACCAGGGATATCGTTGTTCCAATAGGATCTATCAGGAATAGTAGTACAGTAATTTTTCTCAAAAAGCGGCTCAGGCAGGGTGTAATCCACACTGCCAGGAATATCGGACATTGTATCAAGGGTAACACAGTGTCCGTAGGCGCCACATGACCAATGAGAAAGCTCCCTTTACCTCACGGCAGAGGTCGCTGCATTTTGTCTAGCCATAATGTCCAGAGGCATAAGATGTAGCATTAAATTCAGTGCATCAGATGGCGTCGTCCTCAGTGCGGCTGTGATGTACAAACAAGCCGTCCTTTGGATTCGGTTAAATATTGAGCAGTAGGTGGACTTTTGAAGCGCCGTCCTCCAGACCATAACACCATATAGCAACTGCATACCCATTGCATGACACGCGATCTAAGCCCCCAACTTTTGCCCATGGCTCTCTAGCAGGGGTATAGGGCAAGAGTTGCCTTTCTTGCCCTTTCCAAAATGTTGCATTTGAATTTCAAAATTAGTGGCCAGCAAAACACCCAGGTATTTTGCGCTTTCTGTAAATGGAACTTTCTCTCCTCCCAAGGAGACAGGTTCCGCCGTAGGCAACTTGTATCTCTTACTGAAACGGACATGACTAAATCGACTTAGAATGTCAAAGCGATCAAGCATATATATAGACTTTGTGAGCCCTTACAAGCCGCAAGGCAAAAAGGAAAACGGATAATATTTGCCATGCTATCAAATCTGTATCAGGTAATGGACCGATAAGGGCCATACTTGGCTTGGATGTTGGAGAGCATAGACATTTCAGCCAAATCGGATAAGAATTGGGCCCTTTGGGGGCTCAAGGATCTGGTAAATCCACCATAGACGAGATATTTACACTGCGCCAATTCCTGGAAAGACCCGCGGAGGACAAATCGACATCTACTATATTTTCGTAGACTACAAAGCCGCATTCGACAGCCCTTTATGTTCAAAGGTATTTCAAGCTATGACTGAGTTTGGTATTTCTGCAAAAAAGGACTTTGCAAAGTGAATTTCCGAAAATAGAGATAAGACAAAGTGGAAAATATCAACTTCCAACAAGACTTGTAAATCCGAGCAGATAAAGAAAATGCAGAAAGTTGGGAACAACAACCTTGAGATAGTCAGCAACTTTGCCTACTTCGGCACCGACGTAACGGAAACAAATGATACTAGTTTTGATATAAAACGTAGGGGGGGGGGGGGGACCCTCCCCCTTACACCAATTTTCAAAAACAACAGACCTCGGAGATGCGTGCTCCGATATAAACGAAATTTTGTATGCCACCTCATGGTACCCGGAAACACGAAATTGGTATAAAGTTTTGGGGTGGGTTACTAACCTGAGAGGGGTCGCCCCATCTCAAAACCCACCCGAACGGACATGTTTACCGATGGGGGCAATATGGGTATCAAATGAAGGTATTTAAGAGTAGAGTACGAACTTGGCATAAAAATGTCTCCCTTAGTGTCGGGCAGTCACCCACCCCCAAAAACACCACCCAACAGGACACTTTTACCACCTTTGGCAATATGTGTATCAAATAAGAGCTATATAAGAGTAGAGTATGTTCTTGGTATACAAATGTCACCTTTTGCGTCGTGGGAGTTGGTTCCCCCACTTTCGTGGCAAAGGGTTTGGCTACTCCAATCCACCTATAAAATCAAGAAAATGAAGTACATCTAACATCCAAACTTTAATGGGCGGACCCTCCCCTTACCCTATTTCCAAAAACGCCAAATCTTGAAAATGGGTGGGGCAATTTTAGGCGAAATTGATTTTGTTTATTATAATCCAAAAACAGAAATTTGGTATCCTTATTTAGGGTGGGATATCTGGGGAGGTGACACAGTTGGTTGTGTTAGTTCCTTCGACATCCTTAGTCAATTTGGCCCAGATCGGTCCAGATTTGAATTTAGCTGCCATATAGACCGGTCCTCCGATTTATGGTCTTAGGCCCATAAAAGCCACATTTATTATCCGATTTTGCTGAAAATTTGGGACAGTTAGTTGTATTAAGGCCTTCGACATTTTTCTGCAATGTAGCAGAGATCGGTTCAGATTTGGATATAGCTGTAATATAGACCGATCTCTCGATTTAAGGTTTTGGGCCCATAAAAGTCACATATATTATCCGATTTTGCTGAAAATTTGAGACAGTGAGTTGTGTTAGGCCCTTTCGACATCCTTCATCAATTTGGCCCAAATCGGTACAGATTTGGATATAGTTGCTATATAAACCGATAGTCCGATTTAGGGGTTTGAGCCCATAAAAGTCGCATTTATTGTCTGATGTCGCTAAAATTTGGGAAAGTAAGTTAAGTTAAGCCCCTTGACATTCTTCTGCATATGGCAAAGATCGGTCCAGATTTGGATATAGCTGCCACATAGACCGATCTCTCGATTTAAGGTTTTGGGCCCATAAAATCCACATTTATTATCCGGTTTTGCTGAAATTTAGGACAGTGAGTTAATTTAAGCCCCTTGACATACTTCTGCAATATGGCAAAGATCGGTAAAGATTTGGATATAGCTGCCATATAGACCAATTTATCGGTTTTAGGTTTCGGGGCCATAAAAGGCGCATTTATTGTCCGATGTCGCCGAAATTTGGGATCTTTCGATTTAAGGTTTTGGCCCCATAAAAGCCACATTTATTGTCTGATTTCGCCCAAATTTGGGACAGTGGGGACAATTTGGCCCAGATCGGTGCAAATTTGAGTATAGCTGCCATATAGACCGATCTCTCGATTTAAGGTTTTGGGCCCATAAAAGGCGCATTTATTGTCCGATTTTGCCCAAATTTGGAACAGTGAGTTGTGTTAGGCACTTCGACATCCATTATCAATTTGGCCCTGATCGGTTCAGATTTGGATATAGCTGCCATATAGACCGATCTCTCGATTTAAGGTTTTGGGCCCATAAAATCCACATTTATTATCCGGTTTTGCTGAAATTTAGGACAGTGAGTTAATTTAAGCCCCTTGACATACTTCTGCAATATGGCAAAGATCGGTAAAGATTTGGATATAGCTGCCATATAGACCAATTTATCGGTTTTAGGTTTCGGGGCCATAAAAGGCGCATTTATTGTCCGATGTCGCCGAAATTTGGGACAGTGAGTTGTGTTAGGCTCTTCGACCGCCTTCTTCAATTTGGCCCAGATCGATCCAAATTTGAATATAGCTGCCATATAGACCGATCTCTCGATTTAAGGTTTTGGACCCATAAAAGGCGCATTTATTGTCCAATGTCGCCGAAATTTGGGACAGTGAGTTGTGTTAGGCTCTTCGACGTCCTTCTTCAATTTGGACCAGATCGGTCCAGTTTTGGATATAGCTGCCATATAGACCGATATCTCGATTTAAAGTCTTGACTCGATAAAAAGCGCATTTATAATTCGATTGCACTGAAATTTGACACAGTGACTTATGTTAAGCTTTTCTACATCCGTGACGTATATGGTTCAGATCGGTTTATTTTTGGATATAGCTTCTAAAAAGACCAATATTTTGTTATACACAATTGAACAATGACTTGTACCGATTAGTATTTGGTCCAAATCGCAACCTATTTCGATATAACTGCTATGGGACATAAGGTAGGCAATTAACACCGGATTTTGATGAAAGGTGGTTTACATATATACCCGAGCTGGAGGGTATCCAAAGTTCGGCCCGGCCGAACTTTACGCCTTTTTACTTGTTTCCTTTTGGGTGTTATACACAAATATCCAAAGTTATTATACCCTGCGCCATTGTAGGGTATAAACAAAAGAAAACAAATTTATCCCGAAATACATGTTCGAGACAGGCGTACCAAACCATGACAAAGGGGCGCTTATCAATTGCACGAAGCTCCGGAAATTTAAAACTTTCCCTTGCCTTCTATTGCTTACTTTTAGTTGTTTAAACTTGGAATACTGAATATTCATTCAATTTGATTTTCCCTCCCCTATTTTTTTAGTCCCCCTTTTTTTGTGGTTAAATTTCCTTGCGCTCCAATTTCATGTTATGTTGACAAAACATCACTGGTGGCCTCATAAACCAGCAAAAGACGCTTTCGTCCCTTAAACTAATCTGACCACATATTTAATTTTATGGCATTAAAAGGCCACGCCTGAAGTAACTGAGATAAAATGGGCCTCCGGCCACACAAAATTAATTAAGCTTAATTGAGGAAATCTGTAGCATTACTACAGATTAATTGCGTACTCACTTGGTATGAAAATTGTTTATGCTCTCTCCGCAGTAAAGCGGACCGGTTTCGTTAGACGCCATTATTATTTAGCAAGAATTTGGGGAATCCTTAAAGCAATTAAAGGATGTCTCTCTTTCTCGCACACACACACACATGCACACAGCCGAAAGATGTCAATCTAAAACGAAAGAAAAGAAATGTTGGTTATGGGTTAGAAGGTAATACTGTAGAAGAATAGTTTGTTTTAAGTACATGCTATTGAAATAATTGCTCTTAATCTTGTGATAAGAAATAAAAATGTATTTTTTATAAGGTTCGATAGTCTTTGACATTTATTAGGCTAATATTTTGTGGCCTATACCATATAAATCGGCTGGTCATTGCATTTATATTCATTAACGCCGATTCGGATCTATGCCAATCTATCAATCTTAATGAGAAAACGTGACTTATTTGGAAATACAATAACAATTTCGTTATTTTTGACACCCCAGCTGTTTAGTGACAATTTTCAATATATGGCTGACTTTCGATATGTGTCAATGCAAAGTATGGATACCGTTCTACTCTGGTGTTCACATTTCATGAGCTTGCAAAGTATCTAAACAAGAAATTATGAGCTCTGTACGATATGAAACATACGGAATGGAATACATAGTTTATTTTCATACCCTCCACCATTGGATGGAGTTATACTTATTTCGTCATTCTGTTTGTAACGCCTCGAAATATGCGTCTAAGACGCCATAAAGTATGTATATTCTTAAACGTCATGTCATTTTAAGTCGATCTATCCCTGTCCGTCCGTCTGTCCGTCCGTCCGTCTGTCTGTCGAAAGCATGCTAACTTTCGAAGGAGTAAAGCTAGCCGCTTGCAATTTTGCACAAATGCTTCTTATAAGTGCAGGTCGGTTGGGATTGTAAATGGGCTATATCGGTCCTTGTTTTGACATAGCTGTCATATAAACCGATCTGGGATCTTGAGTTCTTGAGCCGCTAGAGAGCACAATTGTTATCCGATTTGGCTGAAATTTTACATGAGGTGTTTTGTTATGACATTCAACAACTGTGCTAAGAATAGTTTAAATCGGTCAATAACCTGATATAGCTGCCATATAAACCGAATTGGATTCATGACTTCTTGAGCCACTAGAGGGCGCAATTCCTATCCGATTGAGATGAAATTTGTCACGACGTGTTTTGTTATGACTTCCAACAACTGTGCTGAGAATGGTTCAAATCTATCCATAACCTGATATAGCTGCCATATAAACCGATCTGGGGTGTTGACTTCTTGAGCCACTAGAGGGCGCAATTCCTATCCGATTTAGTTGAAATTTTGCGTGAGGTGTTTTGTTATGACGTTCAACAACTGTGCCAAGAATAGTTTAAATCGGTCCATAACCTGATATAGCTGCCATATAAACTAATATGGGATCTTGACTTCTGGAGCCACTAGATGGCGCAAGTATTATCCAATTTGGCTGATATTTTGTACAACGGCTTCTTCCATGACCTTTAACATACGTGTCGAATATGGCATTAATCGGTTTATAGCCTAATACAGCTTCCCTATAAACCGGTCACCCTATTTACTTCTTCAGCCCCTTAACTGCGCAATTCTTACTAGATTTGGCTGAAATTTTACACAATTACTTCTACTATCGTCTCCAATATTCAATATTCTTTTATCCTTTGTTTGCCTCAAAAAGATACCGTGGAAAGAGCTCGACAAATGCGATCCATGGTGGAGGGTATATAAGATTCGCCCGGCAGAACTTAGCACGCTTTCACTTGTGTTATTTTATATCTTTACTTATTTGGTATTTTCATATAAAATTTCAAAACATTTGAATTTTTTGTTGATAGGAAAAAGCAAAACAAAATTTGCTACTTCCAAATACCTTTCATTTGAGTCCCATATAGATATGGTCAGCTAATGTAGACATGGTCGACCTCCCATTACATAAACCTTATTTTGTATGCCATATTTGTAATCTACTGGGCCTCGTTAGAGGCCCATATTGACATGAACGTCGAATATATCAGTTTAGAGGAGTTTTTGGATTGGGGAAGCCCGCTAGGTACTTGAACCCAAATTTTTATACAATATTCGTTTTCTAGTGTCCAATACCTTTCATTTGATACCCATATTGTGCCTATCGGTTTACTTTTGGGTTTGGATTGCATAGTTGGGGAAAGGGGGAGGGACCGCCCCCAGCCGATATCTTAAAATTAGTATTGCCTATGTTTCCTTCCAGACAAACTTACACAATCTGTTAACATTTTAAGGAAATCGGTTCAGCCGTTTTGGATTATACGAAACAAACAACAAAACCAGTCCCATATAGTCATGATGGTTCATATCCCCATTTATGGTGTTTTTGGAGGGTAGGGTGACCCCCTGTTCTTCGATCTGATTTTGTATGCCAGATTCGTAATCTACTCCCGAATACGTTTTATTTGAGGCCAATATAGACATGAAGGTCCAATTTTGGGGTGGGGCGGCACGATGGGTACATAGACCCAATGTTTAATACCATATTCGTATTCTATTTTTTAATACCTTTGATTTGATACCCATATTGTGCCTATCGGTCCACTTTTGATTTTGGATGGTGTTTTTGGGGTAACGGGGGAGGTCCGCCCCCTTTCGAATTCAAAAATTATAAAGCCTTTTACTCCTTCCTGACCATCGTCGCAATCTACTTCCGAATACCTTGCATTTGAGTCTCATATTGTCATGATCGTCCAAAAAACGTATTTTAGGGGGGTTTTGGGGTCGGGGCGGCCCCCTAGTTACTTGGACGCAACTTTTATTATAAAATTCGTACTCTACTCTTGAATACCTTTCATATGAATCCCATATTGTCACGATCGGGCCATTTTAATTTTTGGGTAGTACTTTTGTGGTAAGGGGGAGGGTCCGCCCCCCTTCCGATATCAAAAAGTTATATAGCCTATGTCTCCTTCCAGAGCAACCTACACAATCTGTGAAAATATCAAGGTAATCGTTTCTGCCGTTTTTGAGTCTATACGGAAGAAACAAACACACAGGCTTAGACCGATTCAAACCGTACTTGGCACAATAGTTGGAAGTCTTAGAAGAACACCACCTGCAAAATTTAAGCCAAATCGGAAAAATTATGGCTTCCAGGGCTCAAGAAATCAAATCGGGTGATCGGTTTATATGGGAGCTATATCTAAATGTGAACCGATATTATTTTTTAAGAACACTTTTATCTGCAAAACCAGAATTCTTTCAATTTGAACTTTGGATACCCATCACCTCGGGTATATATGTAAACCACCTTTCATCAAAATCCGGTGTAAATTGCATACCTTATGTCCCATAGCAGTTATATCGAAATATGTTCCGATTTGGACCAAATACTAATGAGTACAAGTCATTATTCAATTGTGTTTAACAAAATATTGGTCTTTTTAGTAGCTATATCTGAAAATAAATCGATCTGAACCATAAACGACAGGGATGCCGAAAAGCTTAACACAACTCACTGTCCCAAATTTCGGCGCAATCTGACAATAAATGCACCTTTTTGTCGCCAAAACCTTAAATCGAGACATCGGTCTATATGGCAACTATATCCAATCTGTACCGATCTGGGCCAAATTTAAGAAGGATGTCGGGAGGCCTAATTCAATTCACTGTCCCAAATTTCAGCGAAATCGGACAATAAATGCGCCTTTTTTGGCGCCAAAACCATAAATCGAGAGATCTATATGGCAACTATATCCAAATCTGTACCGATCTAGGCCAAATTGAAGAAGGATGTCGGGAGGCCTAACACAACTCACTGTCCCAAATTTCAGCAAAATCGGAAAATAAATTTGGCTTTTATGGCCCCAAAACCTAAAACCGAGAGATCGGTCTATATGGCAGCTATATCCAAATCTGAACCGATCAGGGCCAAATTGAAGGAAGATATTGACGGGCCTAAGAAAACTCACTGTCCTAGATTTCAGCAAAATCGGATAATAAATATGGCTTTTATAGGCCTTAGACCCTAAATCGGCGGATCGGTCTATATGGCAGCTATAGCCAAATCTGGACCGATCCGGGCCAAATTGACGAAGGATGTCGAAGGGCCTAACACAACTCACTGTCCCAAATTTCAGCAAAATCGTATAATGAATGTGGCTTTTATGGGCCTAAGACCTTAAATCGAAGGATCGGTCTATATGGCAGCTATATCCAAATCTGAACCGATCTGTGCTATATTGACGAAGGATGTCGAAGGGCCTAACACAACTCAGTGTCCCAAATTTCAGCAAAATCGGATAATAAATGTGGCTTTTAGAGGCCTAAGACCCTAAATCGGAGGATCGGTCTATATGGGGGCTATATCAAGATATAGTCCGATATAGCCCATCTTCGAACTTAACCTGGTTATGGACAAAAAAAAAAGAATCTGTGCCACGTTTCAGCTCAATATCTCTATTTTTAAAGACTGTAGCGTGATTTCAACAGACAGACGGACAGGCGGACAGACGGACGGACATGTGTAGGTCGTTTTAGATTTTTACGCTGATCATGAATATATATATTTTATAGGGTCGGAAATGGATATTTCGATGTGTTGCAAACGGAATGACAAAATGAATATACCCCCATCCTTCGGTGGTGGGTATAAAAATGAAATGTTTCCTGTTTCCCTGTACATATAAATGTATGTACCATCTATAGGTACAGGGTGCGTATACGCTTTGCTTTATGAAATGTTACTCATACTGCACGGTGTACTGGTTTTGTAAATAAAACCATATGTATATGCAAAATATCTGTGTCTTTTGCCTTCTCACAGGCTATTTAATGTGTTTGCTATCGGCTTATATTTCATTCATCTTCCATTCTATAGCCATAAAAAAATAGAATTCAAAATATTTTTCAGCTTTTGCTGTTTAATTGGAATGTTTTTTGCCCATAAGCCCAGTAAGGCTCATTAGCAAAAAAAAAAAAACCCACATGCTTCATATATCTCTATCGACACAGAAAAGTTATATGACAGCAATTCACAACATTCAAAATTGTTGGAAAAAACCACACAGCTCATTTGGACTGAAACCAAGGGTTGTTTTATATAATTACATTTAAATTCGATAGAGTTTTAACCAAGCAATTCTGATCATCTATGGAAGCCCACTACATTTATTGATGCCACTACATTTATTGATGAGGATTTAGATGAGGATTTCTGTTTATGGATTTCTTTTAGCTTTGGTAATGAGTGTGGTAGTGGCAATACAAATGAGTTTGTTTGTAAGCATATCTCATTTCATTAAAATGACCGCAATGCACAAGCTCCATGGCAATATTTTCCATTAGTTATTGGGCAACATTTTAAAATAAATTAGAAAAAAATTTTGTTATATAATGTTGTATATGTAGGCGCTATACCTATTTCGTCACGCCATTTGCAACATCACAAAATACTGGTGTAAGATCCAATAAAGTATGTTTGTAGTGAATCGTCATGACAGTTTAGGTTGATCTAGCCATGTCTGTTAAAGGTATGCAAACTTTCGCACGAGTCAAGTTAGCCGCTCAAAGTTTTTATACCCTCCACCATAAGATGGGGGGTATACTAATATCGTCATTCTGTTTATAACTACTCGAAATATTCGTCTGAGACCCCATAAAGTATATATATTCTTGATCGTCGCGACATTTTATGTCGATCTAGCCATGTCCGTCCGCCCGTCCGTCTGTCTGTCGAAAGCACGCTAACTTCCGAAGGAATAAAGCTAGCCGCTTGAAATTTTGCACAAATACTTCTTATTAGCGTAGGTCGGTTGGTATTGTAAATGGGCCATATCGGTCCATGTTTTGATATAGCTGCCATATAAACCGATCTTGGGTCTTGACTTCTTGAGCCTCTAGAGTGCGCAATTCTTATCCGATTGGAATGAAATTTTGCACGACGTGTTTTGTTATGATATCCAACAACTTTGCCAAGTATGGTTCAAATCGGTCCATAACCTGATATAGCTGCCATATCAACCGATCTTGGGTCTTGACTTCTTGCGCCTCTAGAGCTCACAATTCTAATCCGATTGGAATGAAATTTTGCACGAAGTGTTTTGTTATGATATCCAACAACTGTGCCAAGTATGGTTCAAATCGGTTCATAACCTGATATAGCTGCCATATAAACCGATCTTGGGTCTTGACTTCTTGAGCTTCTACAGTGCGCAATTCTTATCCGATTGGAATGAAATTTCGCACGACGTGTTTCGTTATGATATTCAACAACTGTGCCAAGTATGGTTCAAATCGGATCATAACCTGATATAGCTGCCATATAAACCGATCTTGGGTCTTGACTTCTTGAGCCTCTAGAGTGCGCAATTCTTATCCGATTGGAATGAAATTTCGCACGACGTCTTTTGTTATGATATCCAACAACTGTGCCATGTATGGTTCAAATCGGATCATAACCTGATATAGCTGCCATATAAACCGATCTTGGGTCTTGACTTCTTGAGCTTCTAGAGGTCACAATTATTATTCGATTTGCCTGAAATTATGTACTACGGATCCTCTCATGACCATCAACATACGTGTTTATTATGATCTGAATCGATCTATAGCCCGATACAGCTCCCATATAAATCGATCTCTCTATTTTACTTCTTGAGCCCCCAAAGGGCGCAATTCTTATTCGAATTGGCTGACATTTTACACAGTTCTCCAACATATAATTTAATTGTGGTCCGAACCGGACCATATCTTGATATCGTTTTAATAGCAGAGCAAATCTTTTCTTATATCCTTGTTTGCCTAAAAAGAGATGCCGGGAGAAGAACTCGGCAAATGCGATCCATGGTGGAGGGTATGTAAGATTCGGCCCGGCCGAACTTAGCACGCTTTTACTTGTTTTTTATACAGTCCACCATACAATATGGGCAGGGGCGTAGCTAGGGAGGGAAGGGAGCACACAATTTTTAATAGAAAAAAATACATTTTAAACCGTTTCTTGTATTATAAATTCTAAAACTGTTCTACAAAAATGTATTTACCACCATAAAATCCTAAATAATACACCAACCTTCACACCACAAAGCAAAAAAAAAATATCCTAAAAATCTTTTGCAGTGGACCAGTCAATAGATGGGTAAACCGAACTTACACCAGAATTAGCTCCTGTAAAGGCTTTACACAATCAGTCACCACTGTTTAAGAATTTGAATATGGTGGTGACTGATTATGAAAAGCCGGATTGTTTAAAAACCGATCTGAAAGCATCCGCCGCGGTCCATCAAAATTGGTTCAGAATTAGATATAGCTCTCTTTTTGTACTAATACAACACAAACTTATACAAGAATTAGCTCCTGTAAGGGCTTTTCAGAATCAGTCACCACTGTTTCAGAATTTGAATATGATGGTGACTGATTTTGAAAATCCCTTACAGGAGCTAATTCTTGTATAAGTTTGTGTTGTATTAGTACAAAGTGGGAGCTATATCTAATTCTGAACTAATTTTGATGGACCTCGGCGGATGCTTTCAGATCGGTTTTGAAACAATACGTATCAAATTTCGAGCATATGTATTTAAACTGTAATAACAACGGTTGACACATGGCAACGATATTGCAAATTACCAAAAATTTGGCGAACATATATATGAGAGCTATACCTTAATCTGAACCTAGTTCAACCAAGCTTTTTAGATATTATGGTAGTCGTCGGGGACAGCGCTGTACAAATTTTTGGCAAGATTGGTCAATTAATGCGTTTGCAGTGGCTCTTGGAATGAAAATCGGGCGATATATATATATATGTATATATATATATATATATATATATATATATATATATATATATATATATATATATATATATATATATATATATATATATATATATATATATATATATATATATATATATATATATATATATATATATATATATATATATATATATATATATATATATATATATATATATATATATATATATATATATATATATATATATATATATATATATATATATATATATATGGCAGCTATATCTAAATCGGTTAATAAATGACCATTTTATTGCAATATTATTGCAAATCGGACGAACATATACATGGGAGCTATATCTGAATCTGAACCGATTTTGAGCAAACTTTACTCATTTTGTGGAAGTCGTCTAAGAAAGCGTTGTACAAAATTTTGGCAAGATTAGTCAATAAATGCGCTTTCAGTGCCTCTGGGAGTGAAAAACGGACGCTATATATTGTATATATGGCAGCTATATCTAAATATGAACCGATTTCTATGAAATTCACCAGTAATGTCTAGTCAAGAGAAAATCCTTTCTGCTAAAATTCGTGAGAATCGGTTAAAAAATGACTGTTTTATTGCATTATTACTGCAAAACGGACGAACATATATATGGGAGCTATATATAAATCTGAACCGATTTTTCAGGCGCCTTCTCTGGGACGAAAACCATGCCTGTACCAAATTTGAAGACGATCGGATGAAACTTGCGACCCGTAGTTTGTACACAAATTAACTTGGACAGACGGACAGACAGGATGACATAGCTAAATCGAATCACACAGTGATTCTGAGTCAACCGGTATGCTTATCAATGGGTCTATCTCTATTCCTTTTGGGTGTTACAAACAAATGCACTTAGTTATAATACCCTGCACCACAGTAGTGGCGTAGGGTATAATGAAAAAAGTGAATGTGTTTATTTTAGCTAACGGCATATTAGAAGCATTGCTAGAAAGGTCCTCATCCGAAGACAAGGATGAGATTTTTGTCGCATTATGGGTTGCCCAAAAAATAATTGCGGATTTTTCATATAGTCGGCGTTGACAAATTTTTTCACAGCTTGTGACTCTGTAATTGCATTCTTTCTTCTGTCAGTTATCAGCTGTTACTTTGCTTTAGAATAAAAGTGTAAAAAAAGTATATTTGATTAAAGTTCATTCTAAGTTTTATTAAAAATGCATTTACTTTCTTTTAAAATATCCGCAATTACTTTTTGGGCAGCCAATATTTGGTCGAAATGACAAAAACTGTAACACTATGAGAGGTTTGGGGGCGATATTTTCAATATGTCGTCCCGTTCAGGTTAGGTGGAAAAGAGGGTGCAGATATTAATCCGCCCCATGCCACTATGGACATACCCCTAAACCAGTAATCGGCTTGTTGTGCGCTCTAAAAACTATAAAGTAACCTCTAAAATGAAAATTTTATGTTAGCAATTCCGTGCTACTTACAAAATCCTTAATTGTTTTCAATACCACTCCTCTTGGTTCATGTCTGATATTGTGTCTCCACCTAAGTTCCGGTATCGGTTAGACGCCAAAGCCGGTCAATGGCATAGGAAATGTTCCAACTTCTCATCATCTTCCCCGCATGCCCTACACCTGCTATCACTTGCTGCACCGATTTTACATAGGTGAGCTCGTAGTCCTATGTGTCCCGTTATGATACCAATAGCTATACTGACCTCTTTCTTGCTTCCTGTCAATAATAGCCTTGTCTTCTCACGATCTGGATACCCCCATAGGATTTTCGCCGTCCTACCGACCGTTTTGCTGTTCCACAATGTTGCATGCGTATTCGTCACCCACTCCCTTAACTCGTTCTGCGGGTTAACCCAGTTCATTGACGGCAGTCCTCTGGCCTTCACCGTCAAATTATCTGCCCTTGCATTCCCCCTTACTCCGTTATGACCTGGCACCCAAACGTTGCTGATTTTGCCATTCTCAGAGAAGGCGTTACACTGCAAGACTGTTCGTGACCTTACCGTCTTGGTTGTTATTGCCCTTATGACAATTTTATTGTCCGTAACGATGTTCCTCGAGTTAACACCACACCACCTCACGCATTCCGTGATCTCCCGGATCTCCGCCTGCAGGATCGTATTATGGTTAGACAGTCTAAAACAAATTCTCAGTCCCTGTTTTCTAGCTTTGATCCATCCGTGTAACATGATCTTCCAGATGTCAATACTAGGGTTCCGTCAATCGAAGACTGTGCCACAGGCAGCAGTACCTCGCACTCGTCGTCAAGGCTCATTTTAGGTATCTGATCGGAAACCTCTTCCCTTCCTTCTAGGTTTCCTATCGTCGCCTCGATTACACCGCTATGGTATGAGCGGCTCTCATCCTCAATCCATTCTCTCATCGCCTTTAGTCTCATAGCCGCAGTGACTGCCTCACACTTGATCTGTATGTCAATGGGTTGAATATCTAGAATAGACTCCAATGCCTTAATGGGCGTGGTCCTCATCGCTCCACCTATGCCAAGGCAACATGTTCTCTGAACCTATTGTATGGTCCTTTTGTTGCACTTCTTTTCTACACAGCAGTCCACTAAACTACTGAGGCGTAAGTAAGTATCGGACTAATCACACTCCTGTAGAGCCAATGGACTATCCTCGGATTCAGGCCCCACTTCGAGCCTACGGCCCGTCTACATAGGGCCCAACATCTGTTAGCCTTCTCAGTACGCTCCTGAATGTCACACTTCCAATTCAGTTTCCCGTCCCAGATCACACCTAAGTATTTGACCTTGTCAGATATCGAAATCGGACTTATTGAGGAAACGTGCTGCATTAGATTGGCCCACCTTCTAGTGTGTCTGGAAGGAAACATAGGCTATATAATTTCTAGATATCGTATGGGGGCGGTCGCTCCCCCTTTCTACAACAATGCCAGTGAAAATTTAAAGTGAACCGACAGGCACAATACGGGTATCAAATGAAAGGTATTGGAGACTAGAAAACGAATATCGTATACAAATTTGGGTTCAAGTACCCAGCGGGCCTTTCCAACCCAAAAACTCCTCTAAACCGATATATTGGACGTTCATGTCAATATGGGCCTCAAATGAAAAGTATTCGACAGTAGATTACAAATATGGCATAAAAAATTTGGTCCAAGTAATGGGAGGTCGCCCCACCTCCAAGTGCCCCCAAATGGGCGTATTAGCCGACTATGCCTATATGGCCATAGGCAACAGTGGCACGAATTCGATATACACATTCAGGGCAAAGTGTCCCAACCCTTAAAAGACATAAGAGAGTTAAAGAAGGTGCAGCCCGGTTCGGCTAAATGTTTATAACAAATAATTGCAATATTTTTATCCATTTCACCCCCATTTTCATTCAATAGCATTTTGTTTTGACCTTCGAACCCTTTTTCCCCTCAACCAGTGTTGTTTATCCCTTCTTATACCAACCATTTTTAAGGTCTTTTTAAAACACACATTTCTTTCTGAAAGCCATTCCATTTCTAGATAAACATCAATCAATGCCCCATAACTGAAGTTGGTTGAATAGTATGGTAGCCTTTGACAAAACTTCTACCAAAATCTTTAAATGGCCATTGTAAATAGCTGTTAGATTGAAACACTAATATGTTTATAAGAGTGCCAACGTGTGTGTGGGTGTGTCTGTGTGTGTGTGTGTGTTTCGTTTGTCTATCTTCCATTCACCGCCTAAGTTGTATTCGACCAAGGGCCTCCAGTTGAGTGGTCTGAAGTACTTCTCTTGTTGTTCTTAGTTTGCACGCACAATTACTTTTGGCAGGCAAAACTTTGGTAAGCCGATAAAACCACACTGAAGAAAACTTTTTAATTAAAGCTACAACCATAGATGGGTATTATTTTTCACAAGAATCCATCATCCACAACATGTGAGAACAATTAAGGGCGTTTGTGGGTGTAGTAGAGTAGATAAATGTCCCCGGAAATTATTCAATTCGAGTGGAGTTCGTGCACCAGAAGCTTCAGCGCTCCTTGGGATAACGATAGTACAATGCACAACGAGTTGATGCTAAACCAAAAAAAAGCAAATTATTCATTAAAAATCTTAGCTGCATGTAAAATTTTGTTTGCCTTAAAATTGGATTGTTTGATTTTCATAAAAATTGTGTGAAACTATAACCCTTATTAAATATTGGCTCAAGCATTTATCGAAATTTTATTTTCATAGGAAATGTATTTAGGACTTTAATTTTCCAAGTGAAATACTATAAGAGGGAGTGTGTATTCACTACTTCATTCCAATTTTATACCCCCCACCAAAGGATGGGGGTATACTAATTTCGTCATGCTGTTTGTAACTACTCGAAATATTCGTCTGAGACCCCATCAAAAATATATATTCTTGATCTTCATGACAGATTAAGTCGATCTAGCCATGTCCGTCCGTCCGTCTGTCCGTCCGTCCGTCTGTCTGTCGAAAGCACGCTAACTTTCGAAGGAGTAAAGCTAGCCGCTTGAAATTTTGCACAAATACTTCTCATTAATGTAGGTCGGTTGGGATTGTAAATGGGCCAAATGGGTCCATGTTTTGAAATAGCTGCCATATAAACCGATCTTGGGTCTTGACATCTTGAGCCTCTAGAGGGCGCAATTCTTTTCCGATTGTAATGGCATTTTGCACGACTTGTTTTGTTATGATATCCAACAACTGTACCAAGTATGGTGTAAATCGGTTCAAAACCTGATATAGCTGCCATATTAACCGATCTTGGGTTTTGACTTCTTGAACCTCTAGAGGGCGCAATTCTTTTCCGATTGGAATGAAATTTTGCGCGACGTGTTTCGTTATGACGTTCAACTACTGTACCAAGTATGTTGTAAATCGGTTCAAAACCTGATATAGCTGGCATATAAACAGATCTTGGATCTTGACTTTTTGAGCCTCTAGAGGGCGCAATTTCTATCCGATTTGGCTGAAATTTTGCATGGGGTGTTTCGTTATGACTTCTAACAACTGTGTTAAGTACGGTTTAAATCGGTTCAAAACCTGATATAGCTGTCATATAAACCGATCTTGGGTCTTGACTTCTTGAGCCTCTAGAGGGCGCAATTCTTATCCGAACGGAATGAAATTTTGCACAACGTGTTTCGTTATGACATCCAACAACTATACCAAATATGGTTCAAATCGGTTCAAAACCTGATATAGCTGTCATATAAGCCGATCTTGGATCTTGACTTCTTGACCCACTAGAAGGCGCAATTTCTATCTGATTTGGCTGAAATTTTGCATGAGGTGTTTTGTTATGACTTCCAACAACTGTGCCAAATATGGTTCAAATCGGTCCCTAACCTGATATAGCTGTCATATAAACCGATCTTGGATCTTGACTTCTTGACCCACTAGAGGGCGCAATTCCTATCCGATTGAAATGAAATTTTGCACAACGTGTTTTCTTATGATATCCATCTACTGTGCCAAGTGTGTTTTAAATCGGTTCAAAACCTGATATAGCACCCATATATACCGATCTCCCGATTTTACTTCTTGAGCCCTAACAAGCCGCAAGTTTTGTCCGATTTGGCTGAAATTTTGCTCATAGTGTTCTGTTATGACTTCCAACAACTGTATCTACAATAGTACGGTCCAATCCCGTATAACCCGATCTCCCGATTCGACTTCTTGAGTCCTTTCAGGCCACAACGACGTTTTCGCAACATGGCGAGCGGATGCCGGCAGTTGCCTAAGTATCCATCGACTGGAGTGCTCGTGGATTACCCAATTAAGGAGACCTTGACCCTGGAGCGTACACTGGAATATGATTTCCATAATGGATTTGAATTGATGCTATAGGCTGACATCTGTGGTATTCTGTTAAGAGGAGTTCCATCCATCACGAAATGGCTTTCAAGCTAATGCCACCGCAACCTCCGTCCCGCTAAAACCCTGGCTTGGCTTAGAGAACGCTCTGTGCCTCGTAACCATTAAGTTGGTTATGTAGGTTCTGTTAACACGATATCCAGACTAGTGCCCGACCTAGCTCTGAACGCAGGTACTCATAAGGTCCAGCATCAAACCTCGCGATCACCTCACTGCTCAAAAAAGGCAACCTCGGGGTCAACATGAAGAATGACTACATTTTTGGACACAGATAACGGCTCTAAGTTGGGACCCAATCAAACTGCAGACACCATTCAACACAGCAGCAGAGGAGATGAAATCGATCTTTGGAACTCAATCGAAAGTATACCGATCACCGGTTAATTCTCCACGAGCCTCCGGACCCAGAAATCAAGAAGTATGGCGTTTGACTGTACGTCAGCAGAAAATAACTCAGAAGAATGTGCGAACAGAACCAGTTCTCCTAGACAAGAGTTCATCGTGAAGGTGCAACTTTCAGAGGAAGAAGCGCTTGGAAAGTCCAAGAAAGTTCTTCGTCATATGCGACTGGCCATAGCAAGGCAGAAAAATATCAGCAGTCATGTCCAAAATAGTGAGTCAGAGATAGAAGAACTCTTGGGCATTAGAGAACCGCAAAAACTGCAAAATCGCGGAGAAGCAGAAGCAGCTATACTGACCAAAACAACAGAGACTCCCAAGACATAAAATAACATGTCGACGCTTTCTACGGTGCAAAACAAGAGGAGCGCACCGAGTCCAAAAAACCAAAAACACTGTCAAGAAGAAGAAGGACAAAGCTGTAGAAATGAGACCATCAGCGAAAATGGATGAAAAAAAAAAGCCTGACAAAGAGGCAAAGATGCCGAAGAGGACCGTAATAAAAAAAAACACAACCTAACCTAAAGAAGGCGCATTTATGCAGACATGCTTAGGGCACCCAGGCGAAACGCGAAACCGTAGGAAGTCGAAGTCTCAATGCGCTCCATCCAAAAACAAAAAACTGTTGCGATTCTACTCGCGATGGGTAGAGGTGGAAATAAGGAGGTGTTCTGCAAGTTCCTCAAAAAAGCCTGACAAAGAGGCAAAGATGCCGAAGAGGACGCGGCGGAAACCGCGAGCTCGGAAACCTAGGCAGCGACCGGAGGCCGTGATAAAAAAACCTAACCTAACCTAAAGAAGGCGCAGTTATGCACACATGCTTAGCGACCCCAGGCGAAACGAAAAACCGTAGGAAGCCAAAGTCTCAATGAGCTCCATCAAAAAAAAAAAAAGAAAAAACGGTTTCGATTCTACTCGTGATGGGCAGAGGTGGAAATAAGGAGGTGTTCTGCAAGTCCCTCAAAAAAGCCTGACATAGAGGCAAAGATTCCGAAGAGGACCCGCGGCGAAAACCGCGATATATGGGGTCCATTTGGAAGTAACGCGAAAGCGGTTCAGAAGTGGAATTAATCTCCAGGGCTGATACCGGGTGGATTTTTAGCCGGGACCATTGAAAAGGGAGTTCGGCATAAGGCGAGAGATATACTCGTCACATGCTGAAGGCATTTTCCCACCCTGACCCGCAAAAGAACCATAAAAAAACATATATTCTTGATCATGTTGACATTCTAAGTTGATTTAGCCATGTCCGCCGGTCCGTTTATCGAAATCACAACAGCAGTCGAACGCTTAAAGCTAGCTGGTTGAAAGTATGCACTGATATTTCTTATTCACGTAGATTGCAAATAGGCCTTATGGGTTCAGATTTGGTTACTTCTACTAAATTTCCCAAGAACAATCCATTACGGAACAAGGCATACTTGTCTCATATCAACGAGTGCAGTCTGTCCAAAGTTAAAGCTCAAGGATAAGCGGCCTCCTTTTTATGCCGAGTTCGAACGTCGTGCGGCATTGCGATACCACTTGTTAGAAAGGTTTTAACATGGCTGAATACCTTGCAAACGTCGCCAGCATTTGTAAGGGGATAACCACCGCTGGAAATTGTTCCGATGTTCTCATCAGAATTTTAACCCAGGCGTCATAGGCGGACAAGCTAACTTCTACGCCACAGTGGCCTCCATGATTTGGATACAGCGCCCATATAAAGCGGCCCTTCTACTTGACTAACTGAGCCTTCTTATCTTGGAAGATATCAAGCGACCTTTTGGAAATATTTGGTTTGGGGGACCAAGTAGCCAAAGTAGACTAGAGTTTAACATGTCCACCTTTGACGCTGGACGCCTGGGTTCCAATCCCGTCGGGACCATCATAAAACATTTTCGATAAGCGCGATCCACTCCTAGTGCTGGCAACATTTGTGAGAGTGCGAGCTTCTGTACAAAGTGGTGTCGCTCTGCGCCATGCCGTTCCGATTCGGCAATAGAAATGAGGTCCCTAATCACATTGAGCTTAAAATCGTATCGGGCTTCACTCATTGATATGAATGTTCTTTCAAGCAATGTTCGTGAACTCGGCTATAAAAAGGAGGCACCTTATCATTGAACTTAAAACTTGAATCGGACAGCACTCCGTAGTGGAATTTCTGCCAAAAGCGAGATTTGGCATATGATAGCAATGGATCTAATACAAATTTCTTGAAGCCTGACACTTTGAAGGCAGAGAAATTTAATTTAAATACACAAAGAAAAAAGGGCATCAGCTTACTGAATTTTCACAACTCTTTGCAACAAAAAGTTTATACTTCCATTTCAATCTTAGCTACTTAAAAAAGCAGAAAGTACTTTAGCAAAGTTTTCATGCAACAACAATGGGTAGCAAGCACTTAAGGCTACAAATGCAGCTAAGCAGGTGTCGATTTTGTTGTTTGCCCTGCTTTTTGCTATGCAGGTGTTTTTGTCACAGCTTTTTCATGCAGCTGAAGTTTTCAAATGGGAGGTGAAGGGAAGGGAAGCGGCAAAATGCACTAAGAAAAGAAAAGGCTTAAAGGGGGCCGATGAGAAGTTCAAGACAAAAGTTTGCTTAAACAAACAAGAAGCCCTAAGCCATAAAATAAAACAAAGAACACGATTGGAATTGGATACACAAGGTCGTAGTACGCTCTGCCACTTGAGAGAGCGAACAAGGGCATAAGTTCATGAATGCCGTAACGGTTGATTCTGTTATTGCAAAGAGAGTCTGGTGTAAAGTACCTTTTCGCTGGAATATTTAAAAGAGATGAAGTGGTAAGCGCTTAATTCCAGGTATTTAAATTTACGTTTCCCCACTGATGGCGCATAAAAAACAGTTATAAATGCAACATGTAAACAACTACAGCAGAAATAAAACAAAACTAAGATGCGCAGGCCGAAATTGAACAAAACAAGTAAAAAGGTGTTAAGTTTCGGGACGGGCCGAACTTTGGATACCCACCACCTCGGGTATATATGGAAACCACCTTTCATTAAAATCCGGTGAAAATTGCATACCTTATGTCCCATAGCAGTTACATCGAAATAGGTTTCGATTCAGAACCATATGCGACATGGTTGTCGAAAAGCCTAACATAAGTCACTGTGTAAAATTTCAGTGAAATCGGATTATAAATGCGCTTTTTTTGGGGCCTAGACTTTAAATCGGTCTACATGGCAGCTATATCCAAATCTAGAACGATTTGGGTCAAATTGCTGCAAAATTTCGAAGAACCTAACACAAAGCACTGTCCCAAATTTCGGCGAAATCGGACAATAAATGCGCCTTTTATGAGCCCAAAACCTTAAATCGAGAGATCGGTCTATATGGCAGCTATATTCAAATCTGGACCGATCTGGGCCAAATTGAAAAAAGATGTAGAGTGGTCTTACGTAACTCACTGTCTCAAATTTCAGCGACATCGGACCATAAATGCGCTTTTTATGGCCCCAAAACCTAAAACCGAGAGATTGGTCTATATGGCAGCTCTATTCAAATCTGGACCGATCTGTGGCATATTGCAGATGTATGTCAAGGGGCTTAACTTAACTCACTGTCCCAAATTTCGTCGACATCGGACAATAAATGAGCCTTTTACGCGCCAAGAACCTTAAATCGAAAAATCGGTCTATATGCCAGCTATATCCAAATCTGAACCGATCTGGGCCAAAGTGCAGAAGAAAGTCGAAGTGCCTTATACAACTCACTGTTTCAAATTTCAGCAAAATCGGATAATAAATGTGGCTTTTATGAGCCTATGACCCTAAATCGGAGGATCGGTCTATATGGCAGCTATATCCAAATCTGAACCGATCAAGGCCAAATTGAAGGAATATGTCGACGGTCCTAAGATAACTCACTGTCCCAAATTTCGGCGACCATGGACAATAAATGCGCCTTTTACCCGCCAAAAACCTTAAATCTAGAAATCGGTCTATATGGCAGCTATATCCACATCTGAACCGATCAGGGCCAAATTGGAGGAATATGTCGACAGGCCTAAGATAACTCACTGTCCCGAATTTCAGCACAATCGGATAATAAATGTGGCTTTTGTGAGCCTAAGACCCTAAATCGGAGGATCGGTCTATATGACAGCTATATCCTAATCTGGACCGAACTGGGCCAAAGATGTCGAAGGGCCTATCACAAATCAATGTCCCAAATTTCGGCGACATCGGACAATAAATGCGCCTTTTATGGGCGTAAGTCCCTAAATCGGCGGATCGGTCTATATGACAGCTATATCCTAATCTTGACCGATCTGGGTATTAAGGTATAATGTCGAAGGGTCCTATACAACTCACTGTCCCAAATTTCATTAAAATCGGATAATAAATATGGTTTTTATGGGCCTAAGACCCTAAATTGTACGATCGGTCTATATGGCAGCTATAACCAAATCTGAACCGATCTGGGCCAAATTAACGTAGGATGTCGAAGGGCCTAAAACAACTCACTATCCAAAATTTTAGCAAAATCGGATAATAAATGTGACTTTTATGGGCCTAAGACCCTAAATCGGAGGATCGGTCTATATGGCAGCTATAACCAAATCTAAACCGATCTGGGCCATATTAACGTAGGATGTCGAAGGGCATAACACAATTCACTGTCCCAAATTTCAGCAAAATCAAATAATAATTGTGGTTTTTATGGGCCCAAGACCCTAAATCGGCGGATCGGTCTATATGGGGGCTATATCAACATATAGTCCGATATAGCCCATCTTCGAACTTAACCTGCTTATGGACAACGAAAGAATCTGTGCAAAGTTTGAGCTCAATATCTCTATTTTTAAGGACTGTAGCGTGATTTCAACAGACAGACGGATCAAATCGGGAGATCGGTTTTTATGGGAGCTATATCAGGTTAAAGACCGATTCGGACCGTACTTGGCACAATTGTTGAAAATCATAACAAAACATTACCTGCTCAATTTCAGCCAAATAGGGCAAAAATATGGGCTACCAACAGATCGGTTTATATTTGAGCTATATCCAAATCTGAACCGATATGGCCGATTTTCAGTCCCCAACGACTACATAATCAGGCTCCCCCTTTTGCACGGTAAATGAGGATGCCACCACTAGGATTATGAGGAGGTGCAGCAACTCGCAAGACATTTCCATTGCATCTCCTGAGAGACATATCCTGGCAAGCCGTCGTCTCTTTGGGGTCAGACCACCTCCCCATAATTCTCACCATTGACCGACAACCCGACTTCATAACCTCTGAGCGCCGGACATTTATCAATCAGAAGAAACCCGATTGGGCTGGCTTCAGAGAGTATACCAATCACCGCTTCAGAGAAGTCCCACCCCTTTCAGATGTGCTAGTGGCCGAGAGGAAATTCCGAGACATCATTAACGCAGCAGCCGCTCACTTTATACCAGCCGGTCGAATGCCTCAAGTGTGACACAATTTCCCGGCGCAGGCAGTGGTACTGGCACACGAGCGTGATGGGATTCGTTGTATGGACACCACTAACCCCAGAATCAGCGAGCTGAATCTGGAAATAAACAGGGTAGTCAACGAACATAAGCGGAATTTGTGGCTGGAACACTTGGAGCAATGTAACTTAGGCACCGGTTTAGGCAAACTGTGGTCTGCTGTTAAGTCACTCTCGAACCCCGCTATACGGGATGACAGGACCTCAGTCACATTTGGCGAAATAACCGTGACTGATCCGAAGAGATGCGCCAGGTTGTTCAACCGTCAATTTGTTGTGCATCCCGAGAGAGACAGGGCAAGGAGGAGAGCCATTCGCCGTATTCGTGGTCTCTGAGCCGATGAAAAGCCATCACAAATTACCGTGGGCGAAGTTACGAATGTCATACGTGGCGCCAAATCAATCTAAGGCTTTGGGCCCCGACGGAATCTCTACATTGATGTTGAAGAATTTGGATTCACCTGAAGTTGAGTACCTTACCACTGTCCTCAACCTGTCATTGAACACTCTTATAGTTCCCGATGTCTGGAAAATGAGCAGAGTGATCCCGCTACTGAAGCCTGGAAAAGACCCGAGTTTGGGGGAGTCGTACAGACCGATCTCTCTTCTCTCACCAGTGACAAAGACGCTTGAGGTATTACTCCTCCCGAGCCTCATAGGAGTATTTCCATTTGCCGAGCATCAACATGGATTTCGAAGACTGCATAGCGCAACAACTGCTTTGCATGCCATCACCGCACACATTTGCCGTGGCTTCAATCAACCCAGGCCATGTTATAGGCAGACCTCGTGGCACTAGACCTATCGAAGGCATTCGACACGGTCAGCTATGGCAATTTGAGGACATCGCCAACACGTCCTTCCAGCCAGGCCTGAAACGCTGGGTCGCGAATTATTTGTGTGGTTACCAGTCTTTTTTTGGAATTTATGGATAAGAAGTCGAAGCACCGTAGAGTGAAACAGGGAATTCCCCGAAGTGGAGTGAAATCTCCAGCACTCTTTTACTTCTACCTACCTTCCATTCCACCCCCTCTAGACGGCATAGAGGTCGGATCATATGCGGACGATTGCACGATCATGGCATCAGGCCCCCACCCTTTGTGGACATCTGCAATAGGTTGAACATCTATCTCAACGAACTTGCCTCATATTTCGCTGCAAGGAATCTGAAGATATCTGCCACCAAATTTTCAGCCATATTGTTAGGCGAATATTTCGAGTTGTTACAAACGGAATGACTAGATAAGTATGCCTAGTCAACCACCCATCCTTTGGTGGTTGGTATAAAAAAGGAAGAAATATCATAAGGTGTTGAGTGCGGATTATTTTTACATTACTGAAGACTAGGTCTGCGGCACGAATGATAGGAGATGATTTGCTGGAGACACATTTAAATATGTAGGCCATGGCAATGCACTAGCAGTCGTTTATGGTTTAAAATAACTGTTGTATATTGAAATGTATCAAAATAAGGCCATGACTTTCAAAGCCTGTTACATTTGAACAAACTTAGGTAAGGTTTTTCCATTATACTTCCCCCAACGGTTATGATTTTGCATCCTCTAATCCATCAGCAAATGACAGAAACAATCTCAAGTCGTTGACAGCAATATTAAAGGAAATTGTTGAGCACTTGACTTAATCTGGATAAACTGTTGAACTTGATGGGACCATCGAACACAATCTTTGGGACGGATCTTACATATATTTGAAAACCTTAGGCGTGCGATACTTGAACACCGTAGCGAAATTCGAGTGGCTTTTGTATGTGCAAATGCAAATTTGCCCATTAACATTCCATTAAGGAACTGAAGCAAACTTCTCACAAATCAATGAGTGCTGTCCGATTCAAGTTTAAGCTCAATGATAAGAGACCTCAATGATAAGGACACCTTTTTGGGGAGAAGTTTTTACATGGCATAATTCTTCACAAATGTTGCCAGCATTAGGAGGGGATAACCACCACTGAACATTTTTCTGATGGTCCAGTCAGGATTCGAACCTAGCGAATTCGCTCGGAGGGTTTAATGTCATTTAAATTTGAATGTTAAGTGAACTCCATTCTTAAAATACTTTATTTCAGCCCGTTTTTCTCATGCTCTCCGATTTAAGGTGGTGTGTTTTCGGGGGGTAAGGTGGTCCCCCAGACACTTGCCCCTGAAAAATAACAGCATCGTATTCTTCTCTAAAATATCATTTATTTTAAACGCCATATTGCCATTGGTTTAAGGGGAGTTTCTAGGATGAGGCGTCCCCCAAACAGATGGCTCCAAAATTGGTTATCAAATTCGTTTTCTAATCTCAAATGCCATTCATTTGTGCCACATATTGGCATGGTCGGTAAATTTTTTACCTTTGGATGGTGTTATGGGGAAGGGGCGGTGCCCCAATCGGTGCATTTAGATATCAGATGCGGATTTTACTCCCAAATACGTGTATTTCAGCCCCATGCAGCGATGGTTGGTATATAATTTCTGTTTGTGGGGTGTTTTGGGATAGGGAACTTGGTCTCACATTTGGATTTCAGATTCGTATCCCACTCGCAAATACCTTTCATTTGAGCCCAATATTGACATGGTCGGTAAATATTACCGATTTAGGGGTGTTTTGGGGAGTGGGGTGATCCCCCAAACACTAAGCCCTGAAAAAGTATTAGCTACGTGCGCTATTTTCATGTATCTATGTATCATTTATTTGAACCCCATATTGGCATTGGCCTCGAAATTAGATATCAAATTAGTTTTCTCATCTCAAATACCTTCCATTTAAGACCCTTATTGCTTATCGAGCTCCACTGTCTTGAAGACCCAAATTGTCTTGGAGAGCAATTATGTCCTATTTGAGGGTTTTTATGGTGTTGGGACATCCCCTAAACAGTTGGTCCCGAATGTTGATATCAGATTTGTGGTCTACTCCCAAATACCTTTCATTTGAGCCCCATATTTCCATAGTCGGCAAACATGAGCGTTTTGCGGGGTGTTTTGGGAAGTTGAGCGGCCCATTCGTGTTCTACTCTAAATTCGTGTTCTACTCTAAATTCCTCTTAATTGAGCCCCATATTGCAATGGTCAGAAAATACTTCCTATTTGGGTGGTGGGGTTGTTACGTGGTTGGGGTGACCCCATAGACACTCTCCCTTATTGCAAAAGTCAGCAAATGTGTCCGGTTTGGGGTATGGCCCCTAAAAACTTTCAATACCGAGCTCCACTGTCTTGAAGACCCAAATTGTTTTGGTGAGCAATTATGTCCTATTTGAGGGTTTTTATGGTGTTGGTACATCGCCTAGACAGTTGGTTCCGAATGTTGATATCAGATTCGTGGTCTACTCCCTCCTAGATATCAGATGCGTATTCTACTCCCAAATACATTTATTTCAACCCCATATAACGATGGTCAGTAAATAATTTCTATTAGTGGGTGGTTTTGCGATACGGGTAGACTCCAGAAACATGGTCTCACATTTGGATTTCATACCCCCTAGGTATCCCATCCGAAATTTGGATACCAAATTTTTGTTTTTAAGTTACTAAAAAAAAAAGCACCAAAAATCGCGCCTCCCATCTCCGAGATCTGGCGTTTCTGAAAATTAGGGTAAGGGGGAGGGTCCGCTCCCCCTTCAGATATCAAAAAATGAAGCACCCTATTTTCACCACTGGATCATTAGGCACCATCTGTAAAAATTTCATGAAAATCGGTTTAGCAGTTTTTGAGTCTATAAGGAGCACACAAATAAACAAACCGGCATATAAACACAAATTCATTTTTATATAAAAGACAGGACAGGGCCAGCTCTGCTGTACCTTCTTTCACTCTCTTTTATTTTATCTGAGCCCTATACGGGCACGGTCAGGAAAGTAGTCCTCTTTGGGGTTGCTGGTATGGCATTTTAGATATTTCACCCCAATGTGGATATCATATTGGTGCTCTACTCGCAAAATTTCTTTCATTTGAGCCTTATATTGTTAGGTCGGTAAAAATATGTCCGGTATGGGCGTGTTTTTGGGGGTGAGGTGGAACCCCATGTATCATATTCGTGCTCCAGTCTCAAATGCATTCCATTTGAGCCTTATGTTGTCATTTTTGGGTTTAAATTTCCATTTGGCGGGCTTTGGGGCTTCTAGGCATCCCAACTTAAATAAGTGTACCAAATGTCTGTTTTTGAGTTAATTTAATTTCGTCCCAACCATCTCCGAAATCTGGCGCTTTTGAAAATTGGGTAAGGTGAGGGTCCGCCCATTAAAGTTAGGATGTTGATACACTTCATTCTCTTGTTTTTGTGGGTCAGGGGGAGGTTATGAGGTGAGTTGTCCTTGCAACACTTGGCCATAAAACGGATATCAGATTTGAGCCTATTTTTGCCATAATCCACAAATATGTTCTGTTTGAGGGGTAAGTAGAGTGGGGCACACGGACTTTGCCCTGAAAAATATCAGCATCGAGTTCTACTGTTAAATTGCTTTTATTTGAGCCGCGATTGCAATTGGTTTAGTGGAAGTTTTTGGAGTGAGGCGACCTCAAACACTTGGCCTAGCAATTGGATATCAAATTCGTTTTGTACTATCAAATACCCATTATTTATTGCCATAGTAGCCAAACATGACCGGTTTGAAGGAAGTTTGGGGGACGGACCTTAAAATAAAATCAGCATCATGCTAGAGCATGATTTTGTTTGAGCCCTATAATGTCAAGCATTTTGAAGTTGGCTATCAAGATATTCAAGGCTACGGGTCTCGTTCATATCCACACTAGATCTAGATTCGAAACCATATTTCAAAGCTACCGCTTGGTAAACTACATTTTTAAAAATCCGTAGGTTTTTCGGTATCCATCCCAATTTGAGGGTAAAAAGTATACTCTCCTACCAAAGACTTCTTATTGCTATTCTATACTATCCCGATCGGCTTTTATACATTATTTTTAAATCCTTTTTTTTTTTTTTTGATAGGATGGGGGTAGGGCTATTGCCCTCTGACACAGTTTGGCAGTTTGGTGTTGTTTTTATTGGGAGGATACACCTTATTTGGGTCCTTTAATGTCGAGATTTACATGTACGGTTGAACGGCAGGACGTGATCCAGATACCTGATTCCTTATATCAACATTAGATTCGAACTCTAGTGTCATAGACCTTTTGTTAAATTCCTATATTATCCAGATCGAACTACACGTCATATTGAAACGTGAATTAATTAAGTGGGTGAGCCGGTCGCAGGCTGGGTCCCAAATGTGTATTTCACATTCGTAGTCAAGTCCCAAAGAACTTTCATTTTATACCCATTCATGCCATTTTGGGGGTTTCTGGGGTTCGAGAGGCCCCGTAGATATCTTGGACCCAAATTCTTATATCAGATGTGTACTCAACTTCCAAACACCTTTCATTTGATATCCATATTGTCCCAATCAGTAAATATGTCCTGGTGGGGGTTTTAGGGAGTGGGGAAGCCCCTTAGACTCAAAGGAATAGATTTATATGCCAGATTTGTACTCTGTTTTTAAATATCTTTCATTTGATACTCATATTGCCCCAAGCGGTATGAGTGTTCTGTTGGGTGGTGGTTTTGGGAGTGGAAACTCCAACAACACTTAAGGTGACATTTTTATGCATAGAACGTACTCTACTCTTAAATACCTCTAATCTGTTACCTATATTGCCCAAAGCGGTAAAAGTGTCCTTTTAGGGGGTTTTTTACGTATGAACGAAATTTGTATACCATGTCCGTTTTCTTATCCTAAATACCTTTCATTTGATACCCATATTGTCCCAATCGGTAAACATGTCCCTTCGGGTGGGTTTTGGGATGGGGCTTCCCCCCAGGCTGACACGACAATTTTATACCAATTTCGTTTGAATAGGTGCACCCACCTTCGAGATCTCGCGGTTTTGAAAATTTTGGTATGGTGGAGGGTCCATTTTCGCCGGTGGCCCAAACTCTACCATTCCATCTGTTACAATTTCATGAAAATCGGTTCAGCCGTTTATGAGTATATACGGAACAGACAAACAAACTAAAAAACAAATCGCAACAACTTCATTTTTATTTAGTACATATGGTATATGGAGTGGGTACATTTCCGATCTTGCTCTGGCCTCACTTCACTACGGGAGTATAGTCATACTGGCTATGTCGCAAGGTGCTGTGCAAACATAGCCAGCAGTGGGTCACAAGCGTCGCCCCCTCGACCCCTCCCGTACGGCAATTTACGCAACGGCATCATCCCAGTCCAAGAAGTGTATCGTTCTTGCAGATAAACTGCAATGGACTTCGTGGCAAGATCAATGAGGTTGAGGACTTGATGAGTCGGAAGAGCATATTGGTCGCAGCGAACCAGGAGACAAAGCTGTGCAACACCTGCAGCTTGCACATTTGTCACGAATACAATGTGCTACGTAAGGATCCCTCAAGGAATAGAGGTGGGAGATTGGCCTTCGTGATACACCATTCCGTGCAATATAGACCCATCTCGCCTGCGCCAGGCGCTAGTGACGCCTACATGGAGTGCATGGGGATAGCAGTCAGGTCCGGTACTGCCTACATAGAGCCATACAACGTGTTCATACCGCCGGTTGGTAGCTGTGTCCCGATTAATTGCCAGGCTTACAACCCCGACATAAGTTAGTTACTATCTGGCCATAATCGTCCGGTTCTAGGGGACTTTAATGCGCATCACACTTCATGGCATTCTCCCCTAGGTAACGACCAACGTGGCATAGCTTTGGCAAAGCAGATTGAAGGCTCCACGGTTTGCACGGTGAATGAGGTTGCACCCACTTGGATTACGAGGAGGTGCAGCAGCTCGCCAGACATTTCCATTGCATCCCCTGATCTCCTGAGTGACGTATCCTGGCAAGCCGTCATCTCTTTAAGGTTAGACCACCTCCCCATAATTCTCACCATCGACCGACCACCCGACTTCATAACCTCTGAGCGCCGGACGTTTATCAATCAGAAGAAGGCCGATTGGGCTGGCTTCAGGGAGTATACCAATCGCCGCTTCAGTGAATTGCCACCCCCCTCGGATGTGCTAGTGGCCGAGAGGAAATTCCGAGACATCATTAACGCAGCAGCCGCTCGCTTTATATCAGCCGGTCGAATACCCCAAGTGCGGCCCAATTTCCCGGCGCGGGGATTGGTACTTGCAGACCAGCGCGATGGGATTCGTTGTATGGACCCCACTAACCCCAGAGTCAGCGAGCTGAATCTGGAAATAAACAGGATAGTCAACGAACATAAGCGGAATTTGTGGCTGGAACACTTGGAGCAATGTAATTTAGGCACCGGTTTAGGCAAACTGTGGTCTGCTGTTAAGTCACTCTCGAACCCCGCTATACGGGATGACAGGACCTCAGTCACATTTGGCGAAATAACCGTGACTGATCCGAAGAGATGCGCCAGGTTGTTCAACCGTCAATTTGTTGTGCATCCCGAGAGAGACAGGGCAAGGAGGAGAGCCATTCGCCGTATTCGAGGTCTCCTAGCCGATGGACAGCCATCACAATTTACCGTGGGCGAAGTTACGAATGTCATACGTGGCGCCAAATCAATCTAAGGCTTTGGGCCCCGACGGAATCTCTACATTGATGTTGAAGAATTTGGATTCACCTGAAGTTGAGTACCTTACCACTGTCCTCAACCTGTCATTGAACACTCTTATAGTTCCCGATGCCTGGAAAATGGGCAGAGTGATCCCGCTACTGAAGCCTGGAAAAGACCCGAGTTTGGGGGAGTCGTACAGACCGATCTCCCTTCTCTCACCAGTGGTAAAGACGCTTGAGGCATTACTCCTCCCGAGTCTCGTAGGAGAATTTCCATTCGTCGATCATCAACATGGATTTTGAAGACTGCATAGCACAACAACAGCTTTGCATGCCATCACCGCACACATTTGCCGTGGCTTCAGTCAGCCCAGGCCATGTGATAGGACGGTCCTCGTGGCACTGGACCTATCGAAGGCATTCGACACGGTCAGCCATGCCAAGTTATTTGAGGACATCGCCAACACGCCCCTCCAGCCAGGCGCGAAACGTTGGGTCGCAAATTATCTGTGTGGTCGCCAGTCATTTGTGGAATTTAGGGATAGAAAGTCGAAACACCGTAGAGTGCACCTGGAAGTTCCCCAAGGTTGGGGTGATATCTCCGGCACTGTTTAAGCTATACCTACCCTCCATTCCACCCACCCATTGATGACATCTGCGATAGGTTGAACGTCTACCTCAACGAGCTTGCCTCATATTTCGATGCAAGAAATCTGAAGATATCCGCCGCCAAATCTTCAGCCACATTGTTTACCACAAATACGAGTGAGGTGAATACTGAGTTGACTGTGATGGTCGATGGAGAAATGATTCCGACCATCAAGTGTCCCAAAATACTTGGCGTCACATTTGACAGCTCTTACCATTCTCCCCACATGCCACAGCAATCTGCGATAAAGTCAAAAGTAGAAACAAGGTCCTCAAGTCACTTGCTGGCAGCACTTGGGGTGCAGACAAAGAAACCTTGTTGACCACGTACAAAGCAATTGGCCGGTCTGTGGTAAGTAATGCAGCGCCAGTGTATTGTCGTCAACTTTGTGACACGCAGTGGAATAATATTCACATCTGTCAGAATGCCGCCCTCCGAACTGCGACGGGCTGTCTCCTCAGTTCTAATGTGGACCACCTCCATCAGGAGACAAAAATCCTACCAGTGCGAAGACATAACTACATGCTGTCTAAGCAATACCTTTTGGGCTGTTATCGCAGAAACCATCCAAATCATCATCTTGTGAATAGATATCCACCGCCCAGAAGCCAGAAGGTAGATCTACACGATCTAGAGCGTGAGGCTCAGCGCTATAAGAGAGAACCTCTAGATCAAGCGGCATATCGGCTCTAAACAACATTCATATAAATACGGTAGCAGATGCGGTAATTGGCTACCGGGTGAATGTAGTCCTTGGAGAACGACCGCCACCCATTGCACCCGAAGAAATCGATCTTCCCCGGGAAACCAGAGTAGTTCTGGCTCAATTACGTTCCGGCAGATGCAGCTGCCTCAATTCCCACAGAGCTAGGATTGATGCCGACGTGCAAGATGTTTGTCCCGATTGTAACCAGATCCCTGTGGACGCACCCCATCTTAGTCGCAGAGTTCCTGGGCCTTGATCTTGGTCTTGAGAATCAAGCAGACGAAAGATAGAACACAATAAACTGCTACAACACCAACAGCAACAACAACCACTACTGTGCTACGGCGGCCACTGAGGCGCATAGTTTTGCATGTTTGCCAATGACACTGAACGCCAAGGTTCGAGTTCTGGCGAGCACATCGAGACAAGTAAAATCGTTTTAATTTCGGCCGGGCCGAATATTGTAAACCCATGACCATAGATTCTGCAAAATATTTACGCGAATAATTTTACATTACGTGCCAAAAATTCTGCCAAACCAAACTTAAGCTTCGAGGAGAGTAGAAGGAGCAGTTGGAGGCCACCGTATTGCAGAGTTTAGCATGTCCGTATATGATGCTGAATGTCTGGGTTCGCATCCTGGCTAGAACATCAGAAACAATTTTCAGCAGTTGTTACCCCAATCTCCCGATTTGACTTCTGGAATGCTTACAAGGTGCAATTTCTATATTCGGTATTCTGTTGCAACTTCCAACAACTGTGCCAATTGTGGTGCAAGTCAGTCTATAACCTGATATTGCTCCCATATAAAGCGGTTTGACAGAAGTTTGGTATTTGAATAAAATTATGCCCTTCAACAAAATTTATTTTGTATAAATTTTTAGCGGAATCCATGGTGGTGGGTTCCCAAGATTTGGCCCGGCCGAACATAGCACGCTTTTACTTGTTTGAAATTGTGATAAGGTGAGGCTCCTCCCTTACCAATTCGCAGACATTTTGAGGATTTAAACTTGCACATCTTAATTTTTTAGATTGTTCGATTTGGAACCACTATTCTACAACAACTGATTTCTTAAAGGTACGCAATCCACAATATAGTTATTCCCACAATTGGCTTCTCTTTAAGAGAACTGTTTATTTTGACCTTATTAACTTCACAAGAATCTCTCTTGGACAATATCATATTCTATTCCACCACAAGCTTAAAATGTAAATAAATACCAACTTCCGGGTAATGGATCTATGCCATGTCCAATCAGAAATAACAATCTTGGTTGGCAATATGCCATGCAGATCCATTTCAATCGAATGACTAGTTTTATGCACATTTGATGCAAAAAAAAATCGAGTGACTTCGTCGAAGAGTAAGATGAAGGAGGATGATTCTTTTGTGCCAAGCATAACATTGCTGGCGTCATTGTGATGATGGCACATTAACTTATTCGCAGGAAAACAAGTTTTTTGCATTCTTTTGCCCCTTGCGGTTGGAAGGCCTTAGGTCGCTGTCAAAGAAGGTCATTGTGAATGGTTTCTCATAAATGTCACCAGATAACTCTAATGAGAATATTCCACCAAGTTGATAGTGTCCATGCGACAAATGCAACTAACTTGAGGCAATGAATCTATGATGCTGAGCTAGGAGACTTCTATTGCTCTGCCACTTTTATTCTTTAATAAAGCAAAAAAGAGCATTCGTCTAAGGAAACTAAACCGGCGTATCTTTTAATGTTTGCCACAGAAAGTAAGTGAATAACGAATGGATATTCTTGTTGTATTATTATTATACTACACTCCACCGTAGGATGGCGGCATACTAATCTAGTCATTCCGTTTGTTACACCTCGAAATATTCGTGTAATACCCCATCAACCCATACATGTATCTTTGATCGTCTTGTGATTCTAATTCGATTTACCCATGTCCGTCCGTCTGCTGTCTGTCGAAAGCATGCGTTTGTAATTGGGCCATATAAACCGATCTCCCGATTTGACTCCTTAAACTTCTAAAGGAGGCAATTCTTTTTCGATTTCTCTAAAATTTCGTTTCGTTTTGGTACGACATCCAAAAAACATGCCAAGTATGGTCTAAAGCAGCCCCTAAGCTGATATAGCTGCCATATAAACCAATTTCTCAATTAGACTCTCTAAACCTCTGTAAGGCTCAATTATTTCTCCATTTGCCTGCGTTGCTGTCCATGGTGGTGGTATCCCAAGATTCGTTTCGGCGGAATTTTGCACGCTTGTACTGGTTTCAACTCAGCCTAATAGATTTTTGAGCCCTGTAGTGTGCCGTTCTTGCTTTTTATACCCTCCACCATGGGGGGTATACTAATTTCGTCATTCTGTTTGTAACTATTCAAAATATTCGTCTGAGACCCCATAAAGTATATATTGGGTTGCCCAAAAAGTAATTGCGGATTTTTCATATAGTCGGCGTTGACAAATTTTTTCACAGCTTGTGACTCTGTAATTGCATTCTTTCTTCTGTCAGTTATCAGCTGTTACTTTTAGATTTCTTTTGAAACAAAGTGTAAAAAAAGTATATTTAATTAAAGTTCATTCTAAGCTTTATTAAAAATGCAATTACTTTTTGGGCAACCCAATATATTCTTGATCATCGCGACATTTTATGTCGATCTAGCCATGTCCGTCCGTCTGTCTGTCGAAAGCACGCTAACTTCCGAAGGAGTAAAGCTAGCCGTTTGAAATTTTGCACAATTACTTCTTATTTGCGTATGTCGGTTGGTATTGTAAATGGGCCATATCGGTCCATGTTTTGATATAGCTGCCATATAAACCGATCTTGGGTCTTGACTTCTTGAGCCTCTAGAGTGCGCGATTCTTATCCGATTTGAATGAAATTTTGCACGACATATTTTGTTACGATATCCAACAACTATGCCAAGCATGGTTCAAATCAGTCCATAACCTGATATAGCTGTCATATAAACCGATCTTGGGTCTTGACTTCTTGAGCCTCTAAAGGGCGCAATTCTTATCCGATTTGAATGAATTTTTTCACGACGTGTTTTGTTATGATATCCAACAACTGTGCCAAGTATGGTTCAAATCGGTTCATAACCTGATATAGCTGTCATATAAACCGATCTTGGGTCTTGACTTCTTGAGCCTCTAGAGGGCGTGATTCTTATCCGATTTGAATGAATTTTTGCACGACGTGTTTTGTTATGATATCCAACAACTGTGCCAAGCACGGTTCAAATCGGTCCATAACCTGATATAGCTGTCATATAAGCCGATCTTGGGTCTTGACTTCTTGAGCCTCTAGAGGGCGCAACTCTTATCCGATTTGAATGAATTTTGTTTGATATCCAACATGAACGTGTTTTGTTATGATATCCAACAACTGTGTCAAATAGGGTTCAAATCGGTTCATAACCTGATACAGCTGTCATATAAACCGATCTTGGGTCTTGACTTCTTGAGCCTCTAGAGGTCGCAATTATTATCCGATTTGCTTGAAATTTTGTACGACGGATCCTCTCATGACCATCAACATACGGGTTTATTATGGTCTGAATCGGTCTATAGCCCGATACAGCTCCCATATAAATCGTTCTCTCTATTTTAGTTCTTGAGCCTCCAAAGGGCGCAATTCTTATCCAAATTGGCTGACATTTTACACAGGTCTCCAACCTATAATTTAATTATGGTCCAAACTGGACCATATCTTGATATCGCTCTAATAGCAGAGCAAATCTTTTCTTATATCCTTTTCTGCCTAAGAAGAGATGCCGGGAAAAGAACTCGACAAATGCGATCCATGGTGGAGGGTATATAAGATTCGGCCCGGCCGAAATTTGCTCGCTTTTTACTTGTTTCTTATTGAAGAGTCTTCCCCTATCCTTCCTTAGAGCAACTTGTTCTGTCTACCACCATGGTAGGAATTGTTTACGCCTTGGTTTGTTTCTAGGACATACAGTTTACACTTTTTTTCTCAGTGACAGTGATGTAATATGCGTGCCGAAACGTCTTCATTCTGACTAGCCAGGGGACCACTTCTGCACAGGTTTTTGTAGCCCTGTGGTGCCGTTCTTGCTTTCGCCTTGTTGAAAAGTCCTCCGCAAATCTTAGAGCAGTCGATCATCATGTTACTGATTGTTTATCCACTTGGTTTGTCTGTATGTCCTAAAAAGTTTTTCTCAGGGACTGTACAGTAAAATGCGTGCCGAAACGTCCTCCTTCTATTGACTAGCCGAGGGACCATTTCTGCAGATGTTTTCTATTTTATCTCCTCTTTCATAACTTAATTTGTTGTTCTTCTAATTTTCTGAAAAAAAAAAATTAATTTTATTTGCTAAGAGAAAGAAATCATGCCGAAAGCTTTTGAAATTGGTTGTTGTCTGATACCATTACCACAGCCTGGCCAATTGTTATGCTTTTTGTTCATGGTTTGCACTGACTGCGCCGAATCCTTAATCCATACTTACATGCTTACCCCAATTTTGCTATCACAAAATATAATTTTCTAAACTTATTCAAAGATTATCCTTTTTTAACGACGTTAGTCTAATGAAACATGTTTATCTCATTGTATGGTTTCATATATAATGGATTATAGACTTTTTTGTGTTATCGCAGATACCAGTTTTGCAAAATTCTTTTCATAATTTTCCTTTATTCAAGTCAGCTTTAATGAATGAAGCCAAATCGTATCTACACTGAAAAAAACGTGGGCCAAGATTTAAGATTTTTCCTTATTCGTAGGATTTAAGCAATGAAAACGAGCCAATGAACCAAAACTTAAAATAAAGATGCTATCTTTAATTTACTAACGAACATGACCATATGTTAAAAATTTTGAGATTCTGATTTTACTTCATAGTTGACTGTCCTCCTATTAGTTTTTGGAAATATTTTTTTTTAACTCTTATAACTTGACTTAAAAATATTAAACACTAGCTGGACAGGGCCCGCTCCGCTGTGCCTTCTTTCACTCTCTTATTTTATCTGAGCCTTATACTGGCAGGGTAAGGAAAATAGTCCTGTTTGGGAGTGCTAGTACGGCCTTTCAGATTTTTCGCCCCAAAGTGTGCTCTACTCCCAAATTTCTTTGAGCCTTATATTGCTATGGCCAGTAAATATGTCCGATATGAGGGTGTTTTTGGGGATGAGGTGGTACCCCATGTATCAGATTCGTGCTCTAGTCTCAAATATCTATCATATGAGCCTAATATTGTCATTATTGGTTTAAATTTCCATTTGGCGGGCTTTAGAGGGGGGCGTCCGCCCCTGTTTTTGAGTTATTATAAACGTACTACATTTCGAGCAAATCGCCCCATCTATCTCCGAGATTTGGCTTTTTTGAAAATAAGGCAAGGGGAGGGTCCGCCCATTAATGTTTGGATGTTGGATCTACTTCATTCTCTTGGTTTTGGTGGAGGATTGGAGTAGCCAAACCCTTTGCCCCGAAAGTGGATATCAGATTCATACTCTACTCTCAAAAACCACATTTGAGCTACATATTGCTAAGGTCGATATATGTGCGATTCAGGAGTTCATGAGATGAGTCGTCGCCAATAAATATCAGGTTTGAACCCCTTTTGCCATAATCCACAAATATGTCCAGTTTGAGGTGAGGGTAGAGTGGGGCGGCTACCCACGCACTTAGCCCTGAAAAAATATCAGCGTCGTGCTCTACTGTTAAATTGCTTTTATTTGAGCCGCAATTGCAATTGGTTTGGGGAATGTTTATAGGGTGAAGCAAACACTTGGCCTCATAATTGGATATCAAAGTCGTTTTCTACTATCAATCATTGCTGTCCTATTCTATCCGGATCAGGCTTTATTTATTATATTTAATTCCTTTTTTTTGGATAGGCGATTACCCTCTGACATGTTTTTTCATTTGAATACAATATATTCTTGGTCATCCTACATGACAGTTTGGTGTTACTTTTATTGAGAGGGGAGGTACCGTCCCCCCCCACGCTAAGACTAACTTACTATGACAGAATATTTGTTCCACTAGCCGAACGTAGAATAGCATTCCAAGCGCATCGATCTTCTGCGCTCATTTTGAAATCTCTGACACCAAGTTTCGAGGTGTCTCCCACAACTTGATCTTTCCATCGGGCTTTTGGTCCTCCCGGTTTGCGTGTACCACCGTGTTTGCCTTCAAAAGACTTCTTTGCTGGAGCTTCTTCATCCATTCTGCCGTGGTATTTTGATGCGTGTAACTATGTCATACAGCTCATACAGCTCGTGGTTCATACGTCGCCTATATTCTCCGCTAACGCAAACTGGTCCATATATTTTTTACGAAGAATCTCTCTCTCAAATACTCCAAGTACTGCCTCATCTGCTTTCACAAGTACCCATGCTTCAGAACCATATAACAGCACGGGTAGTATCAGTGTCTTGTATAGTGTAATCTTCGTCTGTCGCAAGGTGGCCTTGTTTCTAAACTGCTTACTGGTGTCATTCGTTTCGGTTATGGCGGTGCCGAGGTAGATGAAGTCACTAACTGTCTCAAAGTTGTAGTTCCCAACTTTCTCCATTTTCTTTATCTGCTTGGTTGTGGAAGGCTTTTTGTGAGATGAAACCATTCATTTCGTCTTAACTCCAAAAGAAATTTTTTTTGAGTTCTTTAATGTCGAGTTTACATGTCCGACTGAACGGCAGGACGTGACACAGATACTTAAATCCTTATATCAACATTATATTCGAAGTCTACTGTCATAGACCTTTCGTTTATAGGTCTTATTGAAGCGTATTAGGTGGGTGCCAGACTTTATCCCAAATGTGTAAATGAGATTCGTAGTCAACTCTCAAAGATCTTTCATTCGATACCCATTTTGTGACGATGGACATTCATGCCCGTTTTGAGGGTTGGAGAGGTCCCATAGACACCTTTTACCAAAATCATTTAACACATGAGTACTCAACTTCCAAACACCTTTCATTTGATATACATATTTTCCCAATTGGTAAATAAGCCATGATGGGGGGTTTTGGGGGTGGGAAGGCGCTTCAGATACCAAGGAATAAATTTTTATATCAGATTCTTACTCTACTGTTAAATACCTTTTATTTGATACCCATATTGCTCAAAGCGGTAAAATAGTTCTATTGGGGAAGTTTTTTTCGTGGGGGGTGGGACCTCCCGAACACTTTGGGTGAAATTTGTGTATCGGGTTCGTACTCTACTCTTAAATACCTTTCATTTGATATCCATATTGTCCCAATTGGTAAATATGCCCTACGGGGGGTTTTTGGGGTGGGGAGGTCCCTCAGACACGAAGGAATAAATTTCAATGTCAGATTCAAACTATTCTTTTTAATACCTTTCATTTGATACCCATATTGCCCAAAGCGGTGAAAAAGTTTTTTTGGGGGGTTTTTTGGGGCTGGGGGAACCCCCCCCCAACACTTACGGTGAAATTTGTATACAAAGTTCGCACTCTACTCTTAAATACCTTTCATTTGATACCCATATTGTCCCAATCGGTGAACATGTCCGTGTGGGTGGATTTTTGGGGGTGGGGAGGTCCCTCAGACACGAAGTAATAAATTGTCAGATTACAACTATTCTTTTTAATACCTTTCATTTGATACCCATATTGCCCAAAGCGGTGAAAAAGTTTTTTGGGGGGTTTTTTGGGGCTGGGGGAACCCCCCCAACACTTACGGTGAAATTTGCATTCAAAGTTCGCACTCTACTCTTAAATACCTTTCGTTTGATACCCATATTGTCCCAATCGGTGAACATGTCCGTCCGGGTGGGTTTTAGGATCGGGCGTCCCCCCAGGTTATTTGACCCCAAATTACCAATTTCGAGCTTTTGGGATACCATAAGGTGGCATACAAAATTTTGCTTAAATCGGTGCACGCATCTCCGGGATATGGCGTTTTTGAAAATTACGGTACGGGGGAGGGTCCGCTCCCCCTTTGGATATTAAAAAAAAGTAGTACCCTATTTTTACCGGGGGCCCAAACTGTACCATTTGTGAACATATCATGAGAATCGTTTCAGCCGTTTTTGAGTCTATACGGAACAGACAAACACACAAACAAACAAAGCGCTAACCTTTGAATCTTTGAAATTAGGAAAATAATTTTTTTTCAGTGTATGTACATATAGCCCAACACATTATACGTGTTGCCTTGTATCGTTGTATCTTAATTTTATTACCTTATGGAATTGCGACGTGCTAGAAGCTACGACTTGTGATTTTTCATTCGTTTTTATTTGTACCCAAAGAATATTCATTTTAATGGTTAAATATGACAACAGGAATTCCAAGAAACATCGAATTTGCCTACACCCTATTAACGTATCCCATTCCATTAGCAAACAACGCGTTCCCACACAGGCGACAGTCAATTCGTTTTTAATGGGTCCTTGGAACAAGTACTACTCTGACTGCTGTGGTATCGTTGCTCTTGATAATGGGGATAATGATGTTAGTGATGTCGATAATGACGATAATTGCGCCGATAATGACACTGCCTTGACGAAATTATTTGCAAGCCTGTATGTCGTGTTAAAAACGCGTTCCACATATGAACATGGGGCGGCAGTGCTATTATACCTAACAGAATTTTTATCAACACAATAGCACACGCACGGGTGGCAAGGGAAACAGCAGCAGGCTTAATGGTAGTCCTGTGTGCAATGTCATTATGTTTATATGTTTATTTCGTCAAACAAAAAGCAAGCCAGTAAGAGGCTGCTTTGTTGAATGTAAGCATTAGTATCGTTTCAGGCTGAAAGTTGTTATTCGACTGACTCCAGGGGGTGGGGGAGATGGCAAGAGTGTTTGTGTACAAATATTCACACACTGAAAGAATGTTTGTCCTTTTTTTAAAGATCCAAAGATAAGCAAACTTTAATTAAAGATGATAAATTTTCCTAGTTTTAAGTTAACATTTCCTAAGGGGAAAGATATTTTCCTTAATATGAGACAGTTTTTATATTAAATAGCAGATGTGATTCCTCGGCTAAAGAGAAACCAATAAGGTAGGGCAGAAGTCGTGCGGTGCCGACTGTATAATACCCTACACCTACCCTATAAGTACAATGTGGGAGCTATATCCATTTCTGATCCCATTTTGATGGAGCTCTGAACCAATAATGTCTAAAGTTATAAGAAAACCCTCCTGCCAAATTACGAGAGACATATATGACAGCTATATCTAAATCTGAACCGATTTCTATGAAATCTTCCAGTAATGTCGAGAGTCATAAGAAAATCCCTCCTGCTATATAACGAGAGAATCGGTTAACAAATGACCATTTTATTGCAATATTTCCCAAAATCGGACGAACATATATATGGGTGCTATATGTGAACCGATTTTGAGAAAACTTCTCAGACATTGTGGTAGTCGTCGAGAAAAGCGTAGTACAAAGTTTTGGCAAGATTGATCAATAAATGCACATGCAGTGGCTCAAGAAGTGAAAATCGGGCGATATGCATATATGGCAGCTATATCTGAATTTGAACCGATTTCGAAATCTCCCAGTAATGTCGAGAGTCATAAGAAAATGCTTCCTGCCAAATTTCGAGAGAATCGGTTAACAAATGACCATTTTATTGCAATATTACTGCAAATCGGTCGAACATATATGTGGGAGCTATATCTAAATCTGAACCGATAACGAGCTAACTTCTCAGATATTGTGATAGTCGTCAAGAAAATCGTAGTACAAAGTTTTGGCAAGATTGATCAAAAATGAGCTTGCTGTGGCTCTTGGAGTAAAAATCGGGCAATATACAATTTCTATGAAATCCCCTTGTAATGTCGAGAGTCAAGAGAAAATCCTTTCTGCTCAATTTCGAGAGAATCGGTTAACAAATGACAATTTTATTGCATTATTACTACAAATCGGACGAACATATATATGGGAGCTATATCCAAATCTGAACCGATGTTTTCCAATTTCTAAAGGCTTTGTCTCTAGGTCGAAAAATATGCTTGTACCAAATTTGGAGACGATCGGATGAAAACTGCGACTTGTGGACACACAGACAGACGGACATAGCTAAATCGAATCAGAAAGTGATTCTGAGTCGATCGGTATACTTATCAATGGGTCTATCGCTCTACTTTCTGTTTGTTACATACAAATGCACTAAGTTATAATACCCTGTACCACAGTAGTGATGTAGGGTATAAAAAGGCAGATTGGGATAAATTTCGGTTCAAATTCTGCAAGTCTATCCCTTCTCGACCACTAAAGGAAATGGAAACTGAGGAGGATAAAAACATAATGGTCAAGCGGATCACCTGAATGGCCCTGAATGATTCGCTTGTGTCACCATGTCCTAGTGCCAAGCCAAGGGCAAGGTCCGCTATGGTGGACCCAAGAGCTGGTTGGTCTAAGCAAGGACTCTCGGAAAACTCTTCAACAGAGCGAAAGCCACAAGACCACCACACGATTGGGACATCTATAAGGCTGAGCTACGAAAATATAAGGCCGAGCTGAGAGAGGCTCTGAACAAATCCTGGATAGAATTCTGCAGCTCCGTGGAGGATACAACTGAGGCATCTAGGCTAAGGAAGATTCTGTCCTCGAGACCTATTACGTAGGGTTATATTCAGAAGTCAGAAAATGTGTGGACAATGGACAATGTGAGGAAACACTAGAACTACTCGTTGATACACATTTCCCGGGAAATTCTCCAACGGACAACGTGGCTCCAGAAGAGGTTGTCACTGGTATTCATTTGCTGGAGGTTATTGGGGAAATTGTGTCTGAGCCGAAAATTCTTTGGGCGATAAGAAGTTTCGATTCCTTTAAATCGCTAGACCCTGATGATGTATCACCGGTTGAATTACAAGCTCTGTCTGATAGACTTGTTCCTTGGCTTACGGAGATATACTCTGCTTGTATCAACATGTCATATATAACAGTTGGATGAAACCTTACCACACGAAGGCGAAGGATTTTCGCCCCACTAGTCTCTTATCCTTTATGCTGAAGACTCTTCAGAGGTTGATAGAAACATATCCTAGGGCAAAGATTCCTGGAGATCAGCTGTCGCGGCAGCAGGATCCACTGAAACTGCCCTTCACGACCAAGTCAGCTACATAGAGGGAGGGTTCTCTTGCTGCCAAGGAAAATTCAATGGTAGCATTTCTTGACATTGAAGGTGCTTTCAATAATTGAAAACCGATTTCAATCATGACGGAGTTGGAGTTTCTAGGCATCAACTCTACCGCAAGAAAGTTTCTAAATGCCTTACTTACTAGAAAAATTCATTACGGCAAGCTTGGGATCTGTGGATCTAAAAAGATGGGTCAGCAGAGGAACTCCTACAGGAGATGTGCTGTCTCCTCTACTATTCATTAATATTATTGTCGCTGGAAGAAAAAGCTGTTAAAGTGGTCACGTATGCTGATGACGTGGCTATTATGGTTAGGGGAAAATTTCCCAGCACTCTTAGTGATATACTTCAGGAAGCTTAAACATGCAATAGCAAAGTGGGCTACCGAAAGTGGTCTAGGTATAAATCCGTGCAAGACAGAAGTAGTTCTTTTCACCAGGAGATACAAGTTACCTACAGTGGCACCTGTCTCCTCGGGAGGAGAGAATGTTCACATTACAGAAAGTGCAAAATACCTGGGTGTTTTTATGAACAGGGAACTGAACTTCAAATCCAACATTTTGGAAAGGGCAAGTAAGGCAACTCTTGCTCTATACATCTGCAAGAGAGCCATTGGCAAAAGTTGGGGATTTAGACCGCGCGTCATGTATTGGGTAAATACTACAGTTGTCAGACCTATAACACTATATGGTGTTGTGGTCTGGTGGACGGCGCCTCATAAGTCCACCTATTGTTCAATTCTCAACCGGAGCCAAAGATGGCTTGTTTGTGCACATCACATCCGCAATGAGGACGGATGTGCTGTGCATCACCGTTTGATGCACTGAATTTAATGCTGCGACCACAGCCGTGAGGCTAAGGGAGCTTTCTCTTTGGTCACGTAGCGTGATACAATGTCCGATGTTCCACGCAGTGTGGATTACACCCTGCCTGAGCCGCTTTTTGATCAAAAGTACTGTATCACTATTCCTGATAGATAAAGGCACTGCTGCCACCGGCACAATCTTGGATTGACGAAAACCTACAATAGTATTGCCATCTGGAAGATCGTGTTACACGGATGGATCAAAGCCAGAGGACAGAGTAGTCCTGAGGGTCCACATTGAGAACCCCGGGACTGAGATCTGTTTTAGACTGCCTGACCATAATACGGTCCTGCAGGCGTAGATCCGGGCGATCGCGGAATGCATGAGGTGGTGTGGTGCTAACGCGAGATCGTCGAGTGTGAACACCTTTACCGACAGTAAAATTGCCATAAGGCCAATAACAACCAGGAGGGTAAGGTCACGAACAGTCTTGCAGTGTAAGAAGGAGATTAAGGCCTTCTCTGAGGATGGCAAAATCCGTCCATAACAGAGTAAGGGGAATAAAAGGGCAGGCGATTTGGCAGTGAAGACCATAGGACTGTCGTCAATAAACCTGGTTAACCCGAAGCCTTTCGGGTTGACGCAGTTCGTGTTAAGGGAGTGGGCGACGAATCCGCATGCAACCCTGTGGAACAGCGAAACGGTCGGTAGGACGGTGAAAATCCTATGGGGGGATCCAGATCGTGAGAAGACGAGGCTATTACTGAAAGGAAGCAAGAAGGAGGTCAATATAGCAATTGGTATTATAACGGGACACATAGGACTACGAGCTCACTCATGTGAAATCGGTACGGCAGGTGATAGGGCATGCGGGGAAGATGATGAGACGTTGTAACATTTGCTATGTCATTGCCCGGCTTTCGCGTTTAACAGATACCGGCTCTTGCATTTTGGGGAAAAAAAAGTTGGATATCATCTGACAGTAGCACTCACCCTTCACAGTTACGTTTCGATTCACATCATCTTCAAAGAAGTACGGTCCAATGATGCCACCAGCCCTTAAGCCGCACCAAACTGTGACTATTTCTGGATACATTGGTAGCTCTTGCAATATTTCTGGCTGATCTTCACTCCAAAGTCGGCAATTCTGCTTATTTAGGTACCCATTGAGCCAAAAATGAGCTTCGACCATAAAATGGAAGACGCGCGCGATGAACTTTCTTAACACAGCACGCATTTTGATAATAACATTAAAAAATTTGCGAGCGTTGTTCGTTTGTAGGACGATTCATTGTTAAATTATAGACCAAACTTAAGATGTTTGACAGTGACGCAAAACATGAAACGTGTGTGAGCTGTTTAAACCAATGTTAATAAAGAGATAATAGCTATGGGGTCTTAGATCAGTACGCCCCCATCCAATGGTAGTGGGTATAGAAAGGAAGGTCCAAATACAGTTGAATAAACTTAAAGATATCATCTTTATTTTAAAGTTTTGCTTCTTTGGCTCGTTTTCATTGCTAAAATCCTATGAATAAGGAAAAATCTTTAATTGCCGGCCAACTTTTTTTTTTCAGTGTAACACATCAGTGGGAAAACACAAGAGATTTTCATTCAGTTCAAGAAAAAATAAACAATATATGTGCACTACAAACATATCGGTCATCCAATTGCTGGAAAAAGCTTTGCTTCAAAATGGAAGTGTGTGCTTGTGCCCACATTTGACATGCGTTTTACTTTACTGGATATTACATCACCAAAAAGTATGCGAATCGCTTAATATATTGTAGCTATGCCTGCCAGTCTTCCAGAAGATCGTGATAAGTCACTTGGTCGCCGTTACCGTATGTTTACGCAAGCATATTAGCTAAGGACATGGTGAAAATTCAGCAGACATAGTTCCTACGCCAAAGCGAAACCAGGCGGATTGGAATAAGTTTCAGCATACATGCTACTGGCCCATCCCTACAATAAACAGTTTTGCCAAATCAAAAGATTTTGAATATAATTCTGAAACTTTTGATCGGATATAGATATCTGCACGAAATTAAACACAGTCAATGCTTTCCAATAAGTATGCAAAAGTTGGGAATTCTAGTGAGCCTAGGTGCTTATCCATGGGGCTTAAGCGTTGGTCACTTAGAGTATGTGAAATCTTGATTTACTGGCAAAAAAATTGTTATGTTCCGATTGGATCGATTCTTTTTATATCAACCACCGAACGATGAGGGTGTATTCGTTTTGTCATTCCGTTTGCAACACATCGAAATATCCATTTGCGACCCTATAATCGTCGTAAATATCTAAGACGATCTAGCCATGTCCGTTCGTCTGTCTGTTGAAGTAACGTTACAGTCCTTAAAACTTGAGATATTGAGCTAAAACTTTGCACAGATTTTTTTTTTGTTCATAGGCTGTTCGAAGATGGGCTATATAGGACTATATCTTGATATCTTCTTCTTATATACAAAATTCAATTTAAGATTGTTTGTGTGTTCGGCTGAAGCGATTACCTTGAAACCTTGAAAACCGATCCCAACAATATGGGTTTCAAATGAAAGGTATTCAAGAGTAGAGTACGAATTTCATAATAAAAGTTGAGTCAATCCACTTAGGGGACCGCCCCAGCCCCAAAACCCCTTAAAATAGGTTTATTTGACGATCATGACAATACGGGACTCAAATGAAAGTTATTCGGGAGTAGATTACGAATATGGTCAGGAAGTAGGAATAGGCCTTATAATTTATTAATAACGACATGACAATATGGGACTCAAATGAAATTTATTCGGGAGTAGATTACAAATATGGTCAGGAAGTAGGAATAGGCCTTATAATTTATTGATAACGGAAGGGGGCGGACCCTCAACCGTTGCCCCAAAAACACCACCAAAATCAATCAACACCACAATCAATCAATGGACCTATAAGAACAATGTGGCTATCAAATGAAAAGTATGGGGGGGGAGGGGGGTAGATAACGAATCTGGCACACAAATTCATGTCGAAGTATAGGGGGTTGCCCCACCCCCACAAAAACGCCCCAAACTGGGCACATTAGCCATTCACGGATATATGGGACTCGGTTTGTTTGTTCCGTATAGACTGAAAAACGGCAGAATCGATCTTCTCGAAATTTTCGCATATTGTGTAGGTTGGTCTGGAAGGAAACATAGGATATATAATTTTCCGGTATCGGAAGGGGAACAGACCCTCCCCCTTATGCCAAAAACACAATCCAAAATCAAAAGTGGATCGATTGGGACAGCATAGGTATCAAATAAAAGGTATTGGAGAGTAAAATAAGAATATGGTATTAAAATTTGAGCCTTAGTACCCATCGGACCGCCCGAACCCCAAAACTCCCCCAAACTGACATATTGGACGTTCATTTTAATGTGGGGCTTAAGTGAATGGTATTCAGAAGTAGATTTCGAATCTGGCATACAAAATCAGACTGAAGTATAGGGGACCATGCCACCCCTCAAAAACGCCATTGGGCACCTTATGAATATATGAAACTTGGTTGAACCGATTTTCTTAAAATTTTAATAGATTTTGTACGTTTGTCTGGAAGGAAACATGGGCAATATAATTTTTAAATATCGGGTGGTGGCGGACCCTCCCCCTTACCCAAAAAACGCCACCCATATCCGAAAGTGGTCCGATGGGCAGAATAAGGGTAACAAATGAAAGGTATTGGAGACCAAAAGACGAATATGGATTTAAAATTTGGGTAAAGGTCCGCATGAATTTGGCTCTTTCGGATCGTTGTAAAATTCTAAGACCATTTAACGCTATCCGTGTGTCTGTTGTTATTTTCCGATAAAGGGTCTAATGCCCATAAATGCTTTATTTTTCATCCGGTTTTGGTGAAATTTGAAACAGTGAGTGATTTAAGGCTTCCCGACAATTGACCCAAATAGGCTTCAGATTGGACTATATTTAGATATAGCTGCCATATGGACCGATCTCCCGATAAGGGGTCTGAAGCCCATAAAAGCTTTATTTTTTTACCGATTTCACTAAAATTCGAAACAGTGAGTAGTATCAGGCCTCTCAACTTCGAACCTAAATATAGTTCAGATTGGACTATATTTGGATATAGCTGCCATGTAGACCGATCTGCCGATAAAGGGTCTGAAGGCCATAAAAGCTTTATTTGTTAACCGATTTCGCTGAAATTTGAAACAGTGGGTTATTTTAACCCTCCCGACAACCGACCTAAATATGGTTCAGATCGGACTATATTTAGATATAGCTGCCATATAGACTGATCTGCCGATAAAGGGCCTGAAGCCCATAAAAGCATTATTTTTTATGAAATTTCACTGAAATTTGAAATTAGGAGTAGTTTAAGGCCACCCGCCATACGACACAAATATGGTAAAAATAGGATTGTATTTCGATATAGCTGTCATATAGACCGATATGCCGGTTAAGAGTCTGAAATTTTAAATACAAAATTCAACAGTGACTTATATTAATTAGACCACTCAATGTCCGTGCCGAATTTATGTGCATAAGTTATCCAATTTTAATCGGATTGTGACGAAAGGGGTTTACATATATACCCGAGGTTGTGGGTATCCAAAGTTCGCCCCAGCCGAACTTAATGCCTTTTTATTTATTTCAGTTCTAACTCCGATATTGACTTCTTGAGCCTCTGGGGGCGAAGTTTTTATCCGATTTGGCTGCACTTTCGCATGAAGTGTTTTGGTCTGACCATCAACAAATGTGCCAACTATGGTCTAAATCGATTCATAACCTGATACAGCTCCCACATAAACCGATTTGCGATCTTGATTTCTTGAGTCTCTAGAGGGCGCAGTTCGTATCCGATTTGGCTGAAATTTTGCATGAGGTGTTTTGGTTTGATTATCAACAATAGTGCGTAGTACGTTTCATTATTATCCGATTTGACAGAAATTTTGTATGAAATCTTGGGTTGTAACTTTTAACAACAGCGCCGAGTATGACTCATAACCTGATATAGCTCCTATTTAAACCGATTTCGGATCTTGACTTCTTGAGCCTCTAGAGGGCGCAATTATTATTCGTTTTGGGTGAAACTTTGCGCCATGTGTTTTTTTTTACTCCAATCTACTGTGCCTAGTTTGGTCTAAATCGGTGCATAACCTGATAATGCTCCCATAGAAAACGATTTCGAAGCATGGATTCTTGAGCCGCTAGGGGGCGTAATTAATATTCGGTTTTGGCTGAAACTTTGCACAATGTGTTTTATTTTGACTCCCATCAACTGTGCCTAGTTTGGACTAAATCGGTGCAAAACCTGATATTGCTCCTATATAAACTCATTTCGAAGCTTGGATTCTCGAGCCGCCAGAGGGCGCAAGTAATATTCGGTTTTAGCTTAAATTTTGCATGAAATGTTTTGGTTTGAGCTCCAACAAATATGCCTGGTACGGTGTAAATTGGCTTAATGCCTGATATAGCTACCATATAAACCGATTTCAAAGCTTGGATTCTTGAGCCGCCAGAGGGCGCAATTTGTATCCGGTTTTGGGTGCAATTTCGCATTAAGTGTTATGGTATGACCACAAACAACTGTGCCTAGTACGATTTAAATCGGCCTATTGCCTGATACAGCTACCATATAAACCGAATTCGAAGCTTGGATTCTGGTGCCGCCAGAGGGCGCAATTTGTATCCAGTTTTGGTTGCAATTTCGCATGAAGTGTTATGGTTTGACCACCAACAACTGGGCCTAGTAAGGTTTAAACCGGTCTTCTGCTTGATATAGCTCTCATATAAACCGATCTCGGATCTTGATTTCTTGTGCCGCCAGAGGGCGCAATTTGTATCCGGTTTTGGGTGCAATTACGCATGAAGTGTTATGGTTTGACCACAAACAACTGTGCCTATTACGGTTTAAATCGGCCTATTGCCTGATACAGATCCCATGTAAACCGATTTCGAAGCTTGGATTCTTGTGCCGCCAGAGGGCGCAATTTGTATCCGGTTTTGGGTGCAATCTCGCATAAAGTGTTATGGTTTGACCACCAACAACTGTGCCTAGTACGGTTTAAATCGGTTCATAACCCGATATAGCTCCCATATAAACCGATTTCAGATCTTGATTTCTTGAGCCGCTAGAGGGCGCAATTAATCTGGTTTTGGATGAAATTTTGCTTGAAGAACCTCTAGAGGGAGCAATTCTTAGTCGATTTTGAAATTTAGCACAACGAATTCTTGTATGACCTTTAAGATAATTGTTAAATATTCTTTAAATCGGTCTATAACCTGATATAGCTCCCATATAAACAGGTCTCCCGATTTTATTTCTTTAGCTACAAAAGTGCGCAGTTCTTATGGGATTTCACTGATATTTTGCACAGTAAATTTCACTTTGGTCTCCAACAGTCAAACCATGTATAGCTGCGTTCATTACTTGGTATAGCTCAAATAACATTGCAATTCTTATTCATTATCCTTTGTTTGCCTATAAAGAGATTTTGGCCAAAGAACTTGACAAAAGCGATACATGGTGGAGGGTATATAAGATTTGGCCCGGCCAAATTAAGCACAATTTTTTTTAAATAAAGACTGTAGCATGATTGCTGCAGACAGATTGACATGGCTAGACCGTCATAGATGATCAAGAATATATATACTTTATAGCATCGGAAATGGATTCCGTTGTGCTGCAAATGGAATGCCCAATGTATATACCCCCATCCTTCGGTGGTGGGTATAATGAAATGGTACTTATGTTTCCACAATCTGATGTCGCTTTGCAAGTTTACCCCGGTTGTAAGTTACTATCGGTTACTTTAAATTTAATTTTCATGTTTATTTTCTCATCAAATAACCTATTAGAAATTCTGAGAACCGCGTATTGCTTTCTATTTCGGTGGCACTGCTTTTATCTTAAATAAAGATCCAATTTACTTTAAGGATTGTCTTTCCACGAAATTAATTTCTAATAATTTGTCCGTTATAGTTGGCGTTATTCTATTATTATCATATTTCTCCATCTTATTCGCAACAAATAATTTGATTTCATTATGGGGCACTGTCATAGTGAGTGAGAGCAACTATTGTTGTTTCTACATGTATCAGTTTGGGTAGACATTACACTGTACATTAGGGTACATCGGCTAAGATGAGTAGCTATTCGAGTTCGATAAGTAAATACTGTAGTATCACATAGCTGACTTCAGTCGGAAAGCTAAAGCGTTCAAAATCGGAAATTATTGTAGTATTCGAATTTATGTCAAACTGAATGACAAAACAAGCAAAAAAAGACAAAAGGCCGACTTTATAATACTCTACACATGAGCAATAAGTGAAAAAGGGGCAACACTGCTAAATGGACGTCATATCTTGTACTGAACCGATTTCGACCGGATATATTTTGGTAGTTGTAGAGTAAAGCGAGAAGATCTGTTGATAAATGAGCTTACAAAGGCTCTAATAGTAACCTTTCAAGTCTGAGGAGGATGTCCGACTATCTGGCACCAGTGCCGACTGGAGTGAGGGCATTCGGGATTCGACTTTCTGAGAGGGACGAATGGAGGGCGAATGCTGTACTTGAAGAGGATGAGACCTCGATCTACTCAGATGGCTCCAAGATGGAGTCAGGGACTGGATTGGGGGTCTACTCTGATGCACTCAATATCAGTATGTTTCTGAGACTGCCGGATGAGTGTTCGGTCTTTCAGGCAGACGTCTGAATCATTGCAGTGGCCGCAAGAGAAATTCTGGTAAGGGGCTTACCGCCCTCGAAACTCAGAATTTATGTGGACAGTATGGCGGCGCTCAAGTCCTAAGGGTCGAGGATGGTGAGGTCGAGATACGTGGCGGACTGTTTTGAATTCCTGGATAGGCTCCGGGCCCACGATGTGACGTTGACATGGGCTCCTGGGCATGAGGGGTTTCCAGGGAATGAGAGGGCGGATGAGTGCGCCAGGAGGGGTTCGCCTGCGCCTGGCGGACCAGGGTCTTGACTACGTGCCATCTTGATCTCTCAAGGCTTAAGGGTCGAGCATGTTGAGGTGGAGATGCGTGGCGAAGCCCTGTTCATATCTGGATATCCCTGGATAGGCTCCGGGCTCACAATGTGACGCTGACATGGGCTCCTGCGCATGAGTGGTTTCCAGGAAATAAAAGAGCGGATGAGTGCGCCAGGAAAGGTTCGTCTGAGCCTCGCGGAACAGTCATTGGTCTTGCCTACGTGCCATTTGTCCAACTACTGAACACAGTAGAGGGGATGGCCAGGGCGGCGTCGGTGGTGAAGTGGGAATCGATGAATGGTTGCCGAACTGCTAAGGCGCTATGATCGGTCATCGACCGGAGGAGGACGAGGGAGTTGCTGGCGAACGTTAAGATGACGATGAGTACCTTGACAGATGTCATAACCGGACACTGTGCCGTAGGCCGCTTGGCGGCGCATATGGGGATACCGCACAAAGACTTCTGTAGGAGGTGCCTCCATTAAAGGAGACTATTGAGCACTTACGGTGTACTTGTCCGGGTCTGCAGAGACGTGGGCTGTCCTTTCTGGAGAACCGTTTCTTCTGTGATCTGGGTGAACTTGCGAACGTACCTCTGGTATGTCCGACAGGGGGTGCCATAAGCTCCGAAGTAGGTACATTCATGCTTGCGTGGGGACGGGCGTTTCAGAGACCCTGAAGGTGCAAAGCGCAAACTACGGTAGGTTATGCTTATGCCGAAGCACTGGCTGGACTCCCACGGTTTGCAGATTGTCATGCAAAAGTCGGAGTTGCTACTCCTAACGATAACCAATTTCCCATTGAGTGTGGATATGCTCATAGACCATATACTGATGGGAACCTAGAGATCCGAATGGATACGAATTTGATCTCGCAAATTGCAAATTTTGCCCACGAACATTCCACTAAGGAACAGGGGCAAACTTCTCACATATCAATGAGTGCAGTCCGATTCAAGTTTAAGCTCAATGATGAGGGGCCTACCTTTTATATCCGAGTCCGAACGACAACTCTTTGGAGAGAAGTTTTACACGTCATAGTACCTCACAAATGTTGCCAGCATTAGGAGGGGAAAACCACCGCTGAAAAAATATTTTTTTCTGATGGTCTCGCCAGGATTCGAACCCAGGCGTTCAGCGTCACAGGCGGACATGCTAACCTCTGCGCTACGGTGGCCTCCTACTTGATCTATACAGAGCAAATCCTCCACGCAACAACAAAGGTCGCGAGGATTCCAGTGATACCAGAATACTCAGTCGACTGTTGACAAACAGAGGTGAGCCTCTCTCGAGCTATCAACGACTTTCAATGCAGAAATCCAATGACATATTCCTCTATGGGAGCGAAACGTGGTGCCAGACACTGCAGACAGCGCAAAGTATGATAGAACAAAAAAGTAGTAAAAACTATGCCGTGTGAGAACGGCTGAAGATATCTCTTCGAGATTTTAAACAGTTAAAGCTGAGGTACTAGCGAGATTATGTGCAAAATTTAAGGTCCTAGGATTCCTGGGCGCCTTTTGGCAGGTCCCTGCAGTTGGTCACCTCGGTATTTCGAAAATTTGTTGGGGTTGCCAAATATTTGCGTGTGGTCCAATTTCCAATATTTTTTTGCTGGATACAAAAAGTCGGCTTGAGGTCTACAATATCTCCTTTTGTTGATGGTGCGCCCTCTAGAGGCTTCAAAAGTCAAGACCCGAGATCGGTTTTTATGGCTGCTTTATCAGGTTATGAACTGATTTAGGCCATTCTAGGCGCAGTTGTTGATGATCAAAACAAACCACTTCGTGCGAAATTTCGGCAAAATCGGATAAAAATGACGCCGTCTATAGGCTCAGGAAGTCAATATCGGAGATCGGTTTATATCGGAGCTATACCAGATTATGAACCTATTTAAACCATACTTTGCACAGTTGTTGAAAGTCAAACAACCAAATCAGATAAGAATTGCGCTCTCTAGAGGCACAAGAACTCAAGATCTAAGATCGGTTTACATGGTAGCTTTATCAGAAATGATCCGATATAGCCTATTTATAATCTCAACCGATTTACTCTAATGGGAAGTATTCGTGCAAAATTTCAAGCGCCTAGCCTTATTACTTCCAAATTTGGCGTGCTTTCGACAGACGGACGAACAGGGCTAAATCAACTAAGAATGTCAAGACATTCAAGAATATATATATGTTGTTGGGTCTCAGATCAATATTTCGATGTGTTGCAAACGGAATGATGAAATTAGTATACCTTCCATCCTATGGTGGAGGTTATTAACATTAAAGTGTTGCCCTGTGTGTTCCGGATAGATTTTGGCAAATTTTCATGAAATTTTCACAGATTATAGAGTTTGGCCCACCGATGGGTAAAGGGAACCCCATTTTTTTGATGTCTGAAGCGGAAGCGGACCCTCCCCTAGCCAACATGTCCAAAAATGTTAGATCTCGGAGATGGGTACATCGATTTAAGTTATGTACCCATCTCTGGGTTACCTTATGGTAACCCAAAAACTCAAAATGGGCATAAAACTTTAAGGCCAAATAACCGTGGGGGACGCCATACCCGAAACCCGATTGGGACAATATGGGTATCAAATGAAAGGTTTTTAAGAGTAGAGTGCGAATTTGATTTAAAAATTTGATCTCCCACCCAAAAATGGCATGTTTACCGCAATATGGGGATATATACGAGACTTATGTGAAATTTTGAGGTCACATCCCAGAGGTGATGTCACCCCCAAACGGATATGTAGGCCGATAATGACAATATGGGATTCAAGAGAAAGGTACTTAAGACTAGGGTACAAAATTGATTTAAAAGTTTGGGATCTATTTCCAGGCAGGTCGCCCCACCTAAAAATTATGCACCAAATGGACATGTACACCGAAGGGGACAAGATGGGACTCAAAAGTTATTTGAGAGTAGAATACGAAATTCGGTCAATTCCCGGGGGGTCACTCCACCCGCAAATTATGCCCCAAATTGACATGTACGTTCAAACAGAACAATGTGGTCTACTCATAAAACGTATATGAGAGTTAAACATGAATATAAATTATTTTCAAATCTGGAACATGTCGGTTAGGTTAGGTTGAAAAGAGGGTGCATATATTATTCCGCCCCATGCCAATATGGACATACACCTAAGCCCGTAATCGTCATGTTGTGCGCTTTTAATAAAAAAAACTCGTAAAACCTTGTAACCGATATGCCGGTATCTGTAAGACGCGAAAGCCGGGCAATGACAAAAGAAATGCTCCAACGTCTAATCATCTTCCCCGCATCCCCTACACATGCTATCACTTGCCGCACCGATTTTACACAAGTAAGCACGTAGTCCTATGTGTCCCGTCATGATACCGAAGGCTAAACTGACCTCCTTTTTACTTCCTTTCAGTAATATCCTCGTCTTCTCACGATTTTGATCCCCCCATAAGATTTTCGCCGTCCTACCGGCCGTTTCGCTGTTCCACAATGTTGCATGCGCATTCGTCGCCCACGCCCTTAACTCGGACTGAGTCGACCCGAAAGGCTTTGGGTTAACCAAGTTTATTGACGGCAGTCCTCTGGCCTACACCGCCAAATCGTCTGCCCTTTCATTTCCCTTTACTCCGTTATGGCCCGCACCCAAACGGTGCGGATTTTGCCATCCTCAGAGAAGGCGTTAATCTCCTTTTTACTCTGCTAGACTGTTCGTGACATTACCGTCCTGGTTATTATTGCCCTTATGGCAATTTTACTGTCGCTAAAGAGGTTCACACTCAACGTCCTCGCGTTAGCACCATACCACTTCAAGCATTCCGTGATCGTTCGAAACTCCGCCGGCAGGACGTTATTATGGTCAGGCAGTCTAAAACAGATCTCAATCCCTGGGTTCTCAATGTAAACTCCCAGGCCCACTCTGTCCTCTAGCTTTGATCCATTCGTGTAACATGATCTTCCAGATGTCAATACTAGGGTTCCGTCAATCGAAGACTGTGCCGCTGGCATCAGTGCCTCGCACTCGACTTCAAGGTTAATCTCAGGTATCCGATCGGAAACCTCTTCCATTCTTTCCAGGTATCCTTTCGACCTCTCTATCATACCGCGATGGTATGAGCTGCTCCCATCCTCAATCTATTCTCCTATCCTCTTAAGTCTCATAGCCGCAGTGGCTGCCTTGGGTTCTCAATATAGACCCTTAGGCCCACTCTGTCCTCTAGCTTTGATCCATCCGTGTAACATGATCTTCTAGATGTCAATACTAGGGTTCCGCCAATCCAAGATTGGGCTGCTGGCAATAGTGCCTCGCACTCGACCTTAAAGTTCATCTCAGGTTTCCGATCGGACACCTCTTCCCTTCCTTCCAGGTTTTCTTTCGTCGCTTCGATTATACCGCGATGGTATGAGCTGTTCCCGACCTCAATCTATACTCCCATTGCCTTAAGTCTTATAGCCGCACTGGCGGCCTCGCACTTAATCCGTATGTAATGGGTCGAATATCTGGAATAATCTGCAGTGCCCTATGCCAAGGCAACATGTTCTGTGAACCAGTTGTATTATCCTTAAGTTGCACTTTTTCTCTTTTGCAGTCCACCAAACCACTGAGCCAGTGGACTATCCTCAGATTGAAGCCCCGTTTAGTGCCTACGGTCCGTGTGCATAGTGCCCAATATCTGTAAGGCTTATCGGTACGCTCCTGAATGTGACACTTCCGATTCAGTTTTCTGTCCAAGATGGTAGGATACTTAATCCATTCTCCCATCGCCTTAAGTTTTTTAGCCGCAGTGGCTGCCTCACATTCAATTTGTATGGATCGGACATGTAGAATAGCATCCAGTGCCCTAGTGGGCGTGGTTCTCATCGCTCCGCCTATGCCAAGACAACATGTTCTTTGAACCTGTTGTATGGTCCTTATGTTGCACTTTTTCTCCATAGTTGCACTTTTTCTCACAATCCACCAAACTACTGAGGCGTAAGTAAGTATTGGTCAAATCACACTTCTGTAGAGCCTGTAGGTTGGATATCTAGAGTAGTCTCCAGTGCCCTAGTGGCCGTGGTTCTCAACCCTCCGCCTATGCCAAGGCAAAATGTTCTCTGAACTAGTTGTATTATCCTTAAGTTGCACTTTTTCTCCTTTGCAGTCCACCAAACCACTGAGCCAGTGGACTATCCTCAGATTGAGGTCTCATTTCAAGCTTTCAAGCTGAGGCCCAACATCTGTGAGTCTTCTCAGTACGCTCCTAAATGTGACACTTCCAATTACGTTTCCTGGCTACGTTCCCGGCTGGTTCCACACCTAAGTATTTGACCTTGACAGATAGCGAAATCGTTCTCTTGAGGAAACGTGGTGCATTAAATTGGCCCACCTTTGTCTTCCTCGTGAACAGACATATTTCAGTCTTCCCTGGGTTAACTTTGTGCCCTCTGGGTCTAGCCCAGTCATATGCCATATGCAAGACCCTGTCGGCCCTTCTGCATAGTTGGTTCGGATCCTTACCCCTTAGAAGTATTATAACATCTTCTACGTAGCAGATGGGCTCAAATCCCTCCTAAGTCAGCATCCGTAATAGGTCATTTATGGTGGTCACCCATACGAGTGGCGATAAAATGCACCCCTATGGCGTGCCTTTTGCCACTTTCTCCCTTATATTAATGTCATGGGACCCGCAATTTATCCACGTGATCCTTAGCATATGGTTTATCCAGTCTCTAAGGACCGGGTCCACCCGGTACTGGTCTAAGGATTGGATTCAGTCTTCTCTGGGTTAACTTTGAGACCTCTGGGTCTAGCCCAGTCATATGCCATACGCAAGACCCTTTCGGCTCTTCTGCATAGCTGGTTCAGATCCTTACTCCTTAGAAGTATTATAACATCTTCTGCGTAGCAGACGGGTTCGAATCCTTCCTCAGCCAACATCCGTAATAGGTCATTTATGGTGGTCAGCCAAAGGAGTGGCGATAAAATGCACCCCTGTGGCGTGCCTTGTGCCACTTTCTCCCTTATATTAATGTCATGGGACCAGCAATTTATCCACCTGTTCCTTAGCATATGGTTTATTCAGTCTCTAAGGACCGAGTCCACCCGGTACGGGTCTAAGGATTGTATCCGTGTGTCGGTCAGCACATTGTTAAACGCCCCCTCGAAGTCAATGCCAACGTACGCCTGGGTATCGAAAGATTCTTCTATTTTGTGCACAACCTCGTGCAGGGCAGTCTCCACCGACCTTCCCTTGACATAGGCATGCTGTTTGTATTTGAGCAGTTCGCTGGTTATCCTACTCTTTATCATGGTGTCTTATAGGCTTATAGGTCTGTTGCCCATTGGTGTCGCATAACTTGCCTTGCCGTGCTTGGGTCTAAATATCATCCTTGCCTCCTGCCAAGCTTTCGGAGTATATGCAAGTCCTAGGCTCGCTGTGAAAATTTTGGCCAGACGAGGCGCCAGATAGTCTGCCTCTTTCTGTAGTGACGCCGGAAATATTCCATCGTGTCCGGTTGGCTTAAATGGTTTGAAGCTCCTCAAGGACTCGTTCACCATAAATTCCGTTATTATAAACCTTCGATCAACATCATTCTGATCAAGATTCTGTTGTCTGCGTGAGTCCCGTCGTATCCGGTGGAAAATGGGTTTTCATCAAAAGCCTCAAGGGCCATACTTGATTTAGGTGATGGTGACAATAGTGACACCATTGTGCAAATTTTCAGGGTAGCCCCATAGGGTTTCAAAAACTGAAATCAGTAGATCGGTTTATATGGGAGCTAAATTAGGTTTGGGATCAGCCAAATAAGACAAAAACTGCTTCCTCTTTGAGATCAAAAATACAATTCAAAGATCGGTTTATATGGCAACATTATCAAAATATGTACTGATTAGGCCCATTTACAATCACAACTTCCCTGTACAAAAAAGAAGTATTTTATGCAAAATTTCCATCAGCTAGCTTTACTCCTTCCAACGTTAGCGTGCTTCCGATAGAAACATGAACGGGCGGACAGATGGACGGACATCGGTGAATAGACTTCAAATGGCAAGACAATCAGTGACGATGCTAGTATACCCCCATCTTATGGTGGAGGGCATTATCTTTCATTTACCACAAGTGCTAGCGATGCATTCTAATGTTCTTGGGTGTTTTGAATGTTTTTCTGCCACCATACTCTGTGGGCGCATAGCGAGGCATTGAGTGTGCCTGTTCGTCTGCAAGGTATCCTCCTTTCTATTGTACCATCATGTTTGCATTAATTTTTATAGACTTAATTTTCCATTTCCTTTGTGTGTGTGTGTGTGTCGTAATTATATTATCGTTATTTTATTAGTAAAATTTAATAAACAATCTCTGGTAGAGTAGAAAAATAAACAAAATATTACTTTGTGCAACAAATGGAACTTCTCCTACCTCCCATTTAATGGGCAAGAGGAAAGCACCCTAGTCACATATTGTCAAATAAGTTTGCGAATAGTAATTTACTTAGATCTACATATGAAATATGGAATGTTGGTATAAAAATGTAATTAAAAGGCAAATAACTTGCAGAAAAATGCAATGTGGTCTGTTTTATTTAGCAATCTGCCAGATTCGCTAAGTTATGGACTAATATAATGGTCTCTCATGTTTTTTATTTGTCATGTTTTGTACTTTAACATTGACCAATACTAAAAGTCATTCGAAGAATGTGGCTATGACAACAACGACAACACTCATCTGGAAAAAATCAAATATCAGATAAACAAACAAGTTAAAAGGCATTAAGTTCGGCCGGGCCGAACTTTGGATACCCACCACCTCGGATATATTGGGTTGCCCAAAAAGTAATTGCGGATTTTTCATATAGACGGTGTTGACAAATTTTTTCACAGCTTGTGACTCGGTAATTGCATTCTTTCTTCTGTCAGTTATCAGCTGTTACTTTTAGCTTGCTTTAGAAAAAAAGTGTAAAAAAAGTATATTTGATTAAAGTTCATTCTAAGTTTTATTAAAAATGCATTTACTTTCGTTAAAAAAAATCCGCAATTACTTTTTGGGCAACCCAATATATGTAAACTCCCTTTCGTCACAATCTGGTGAAAATTGGATAACTTAAGCACCCAAATTCGGCACGGACATTGAGTGGTCTAATATATATGTCACTATTAAATTTTGTAGAGCAAAATATTGGTCTTTTTGGCAGCTATATCCAAATATAAACCAATCTGAACCATATTAAGGTCAGATATCAGGAGGCTCAGAAAAACTCACTGTTAAAAATTTCGGCGAAATCGGGTAATGAATAAAGCTTTTGTGGGCTTTAGTCCCCTTATCGGCAGTTCGGTCTATATGGCAGCTATATCTAAATATAGTCCGATTGGAACCATACTCTGGCCGGATGTTGAGAGGCCTGGAACCACTCACTGTTTTAAATTTCAGCGAAATCGGTTCAAAAATAAAGCTTTTACGGGCTTCAGACCCTTTATCGGGAGATCGATATATATGACAGCTATATCTAAATATCGTTCGATCTAAACCATATTTAGGTCAGATATCGGGAGGCTTAAAATTACCTACTGTTTCAAATGTCAGCAAAATCGGTTAATAAATAAAGCTTTTATGGGCTTCAGACCCTTTATCGGCAGATTGGTCCATATGGCAGCTATATCTAAATATGGACCGATGTGAACCCATGCATTCGTCAGATGTCATGAGGCTTAAAATAACCCACTGTGTTTAATTTCAGCGAAATCAGGTAATAAATAAAGATTTAATGGGCTTCAGACCCTTTATCGGCAGATCGGTCTATATTTCAGCTATATCCGAAATGAATCGTCTTAGAATTTTGCGACGATCCGAAATATATATTTATAGGGTCGGAAATTGATGTTTCGATGTGTTGCAAACAGAATGCCTCCATCATCCTACGGTGATGGAATTTAGGGGAGCTATATGAGGTTATAGATTGATTTAGACCGTACTTGTAAAGGGTGATTTTTTTGAGGTTAGGATTTTCATGCATTAGTATTTGACAGATCACGTGGGATTTCAGACATGGTGTCAAAGAGAAAGATGCTCAGTATGCTTTGACATTTCATCATGAATAGACCTACTAACGAGCAACGCTTGCAAATCATTGAATTTTATTACCAAAATTAGTGTTCGGTTCGAAATGTGTTCAAATTTTGACAAATTTTGTTCAGCGATGAGGCTCATTTCTGGTTGAATGGCTACGTAAATAAGCAAAATTGCCGCATTTGGAGTGAAGAGCAACCAGAAGCCGTTCAAGAACTGCCTATGCATCCCGAAAAATGCACTGTTTGGTGTGGTTTGTACGCTGGTGGAATCATTGGACCGTATTTTTTCAAAGATGCTGTTGGACGCAACGTTACGGTGAATGAACACATTTCGAACCGAACACTGATTTTGGTAATAAAATTCAATGATTTGCAAGCGTTGCTCGTTAGTAAGTCTATTCATGATGAAATGTCAAAGCATACTGAGCATCTTTCTCTTTGACACCATGTCTGAAATCCCACGTGATCTGTCAAATACTAATGCATGAAAATCCTAACCTCAAAAAAATCACCCTTTATATCTGGTTATTGACCGATTTGAACCGTACCTAGCACAGTTATTGAACGTCATGATAGAAGACTACGTGCAAAACTCTTTCTAAATCAATTAGACAAAAATTGTGGTTTCCAGAGGCTAAAGATGTCAAATGGGATATCGGTTTATGTGGGAGCTATATCAGGTTATAGACCGATTTAGACCATACTTAGCACAGTTGTCGAAAGTCATAACAGAACACCATTTGCAAAATTTTAGCCAAATCAGACAAAAACTGCGGCTTCTAGTAGCTCAAGAAATCAAATCGGGAGGTCGGTTTATATGGCAGCTATCTTCTTATATGTACATACAATTCAATTTGTGTTTGTTTGTTTGTTTGTCGGTTTGTTTGTTCCGTATAGACTCAAAACGGCTGAACCGATTACCTTGAAATTTTCACAGATTGTGTAGGTTGGTCTGGAAGGAAACATAGGCTATATAATTTTTTGATATCGGGAGGGGGACGGACCCTCCCCATTGCCCCAAAAGTACTACCCAAAAATAAAAGTGGACCGATCGGGACAATATGGAATTCAAATGAAAGGTATTCGGGAGTAGATTACGAATATGGTCAGGAAGTAGGAAAAGGCTTTATTGATAACCGAAGGAGTCGGAACCTCCACCGTTACCCCAAATACACCACCCAAAATCAAAAGTGGATTCGTCGGGACAATATAGGTATGAAATGAAAGGTATTGGAGAGTAGAATACGAATATGGTAATAAAATTTGAGTCTTAGTACGAATCGGGCCGCCCTAACCCCAAAACTCCCCCAAATAGCCATATTGGACGTTCATTTCTATATGGGGCTCAAATGAAAGGTAGTCGGGAGTAGATTTCGAATCTGGCATACAAAATCAGCTCGAAGTATAGGGTGTAACGCCACCCTTCAAAAACGGCTCTAGATCCATTATGACTATATGATAATTGGCTGAACCGATTTTCTTAAAAATTTGTGTACGTTTTGTCTGGAAGGAAACATAGACTATATAATTTTTAGATATTGGGTGAAGGCGGACTCTCCCCCTTAACCTAAAAACGCCACCCATATCCAAAAGTGGTCCCATCAGCACAATAAGGGTATCAAATGAAAGGTATTGGAGACCAGAAAACGAATATGGTATTAAAATTTGGGTCCAAGTAACCAGGGCCCCTCCCCAACCCCATAACTCCTCTAAACAGATATATTCGAAGTTCATGTCAATATGGGAATCAACTGAAAAGTATTAGCCAGTAGATTACAAAATAGGCATAAAACATTAGGTCCATCTAATGGGAGGTCGCCCACCCCCAAATACCTCCAACTGGGCATATTAGCCGATCATATCTTTATTGGACTTAAATGCAAGGGATTAGGGAGTAGATTAAGAATATGACATTAAAATTTGCATTCAAGTCTTGGTGGCGCTTTTCCTCCTAAAGATACGTCAAATGGGTTATTTGACCCATTATGACAATATGGGACTCAAATGAACGGTATTTGAGAGTAGAAAACGAATTTGATATCCAATTTTGGAGCCAAGTGTTTTGGAGTACGCCCTAAAACACCATTTAAACTGAACTTCAATGCAATGTGCCGGTGGCCGTCCCAAAATACCCTCCAAACGGTTCATATTTACCGGCCATGGCAAAATGGAGCTCAAATTAAAAGGATTTGGAAGTGCAGCACGAATTTGATAGCTTGTTAGCTTCTTATTGAAAGCTAGTTGCAATTAAAATAAAATAAAAAAAAAAAAAAAAAAAAATAATTGAGTCGAAATGTGTGAAGTGCCATTCCTCCCTTAATGAGAACATTATCCTAAGGAAGAACATTACCACCTGAAACAGATAAGGTTCAAATTCTCACACATCAATGAGTGCTTTCCGATCCAAGTTTAAACTCAACGATAAGGGACCTTTTTTATAGCCTAGTCCGAACGGCGTCCCGCAGTGCGACACCTCTTTGGGGAAATTTTTTTAAATGACCATGCATGGCATTTTACTTCGGAAATGTCGCTAACATTAGGAAGGGATAAACACGGCGTTGTCCGATGTTCTCGCCAGGATTCGAACGCGCTCAGCGTCATAGGCTCCAATGGCACGAATTCGATATCCGCATTCAGGGTGAAGTATCCCCACCCTAAAAAGATATTAGAGAGTTAAAGAAGGCGCAGCGGAGCGGGCCCGGTTCGGCTAGTAGTACATAAAGAACAATTTTGGTCCGATCTTTACAAAATTCAACACTTTGTTCAATTCGATGTCTTAAATTTCATAACAATTGGATCAGATTTACATATATCTGCCTTATAAAGAATGATTTTTTAGGAGCTATAGAAACGGTTTTATACACACCACCATAGGATGGGGTATACTAATCTAGTCATTCCGTTTGTAACACTTCGAGATATTGATCTGCGACCCCATAAAGTATATATATTCTGGATCCTCTCAATATTCTGATTCGAATTAGCCATGCCTGTTCGCCCGTCTGTCTAAATCACGATAGAGGTCGAACGCGTAAAGCTAGCCGCTTGACATTTGGCACAGATATTTAATATCGATGTAGGTCATTGGGGATTGCAAATGGGCCATATCGGTTTAGATTTAGATATAGCTTTCATATGATCCTATCTCCCGATTTGACTTCCTGAACCCCTGGAAGCCGCAATTTTTGTCCAATTTAGCTGGAATTTTGCACGCAGTATTTCGTTATGACTCTTAACAACTGTGCCAAGTACGGTCTGAATCGGTCTATAGCCTGATATAGCTCTCATATAAACCGATTGACTTCTTTGATTGCTTGAATCCTTTCAAGGCGCATTTTTGGCCGATTTGGCTTCAATTATGCATGTGGTGTTCTGTAGTGACTTTCAACAACTGTGCCAAGCAGAGTCCAAATCGGTCTATAACCTGATATAGCTCTCATATAAGCCGATCTCCCGATTTGAGCCCTTACAAGTTGTAATTTTTTCTTTTCTTTTATGACTTGCAACGACTGTGCCTAGTATGTTTCCACGTCGTTCTATAACCTGATATATGTTGACCGTGACTGCACCTCAAATGGTCCATCCGCTTAGTCTAATTTTGACATACTCTTTCCAATATTTCGTCCGGTATCTCACGAATAAATGCTTCACTGTTTTCTTCCAATGCGTCAATTGAAGCGGGCTTGTCTGTATAGACAAAGGCGTTAAATCGCACGATATAGGCGGCCAATTGACCGGTCCCCAACATGAAATAAAATGTATACCGAACTCGCCTCTCAATAAGACCATTGTTACGCGTGCTGTGTGGCATGTGGCACCGTCTTGCATTTTGCGCAAAAAAAGGTTAGATATCATCTTAATCACAGTTTCGTTACGATTCGCATCATCTTTGAAAAAGTACGGTCCAATGATGCCACCAGCCCATAAACCGCACCAAACTGTGACTTTTTCGGGGCGCATTGGTAGCTCTTGCAATGCTGTTGATGATTTGTCCTGGCACACAAGACGAGCGAGGTTACTGTTCTAGCCAACGATAGCAAAGCTGTAAACCTCTTTAGATTGGGACACACAATTTTGAAGTGTTCGCATTGGCCTTGGGGGTTATGTCGTTTAAATAGCTTACATGTCCCAAGAGGTCCCAGATGCCAAGTGCCCTGGTACCCCGCATCCCTCTTAGTTTTTGCACAGTGGGCCATTCTGTTAATTCTAAATTAAATACTAATTAAATACTGTGGCCTTTTTGGCTATTCTTGTTTTTGATTTAGATTGTGGGCATCGAGAGCTTCATTCACTATAAGTGGATACCCCGCATCCCTCCCAGTTTTTGCACTTTTCGCTTGAGACTTTTTAGTGTTGCAGATCTATCCGTAATGCATTTTGATACCCACCCTCCGAAGGAAGGGGTTATACTAATCTTGTCATTCCGTTTGTAACACCTCGAAATATATAGTCTGTCCTTTCGCTTGTCGAAATCACGATTGAGGTCGAACGCGTAAAGCTATCCGCTTAAAATTTTGCACAGATACTTTATATCGATGTAGGTCGTTGACGATTGCAAATGGGCCATATCGGTTCAGACTTGTATATAGCTTTCATATAAACCGATCGCCCGATTTGGCTTTTTGAGCTCTTACAGCCTCAATTTTTGTACGATTTGGCTGAAATTTTGCATGTAGTGTTCTGTCAAGACTTCCAACAACTGTGTTAAGTTCGGTCCGAATCGGTCTGTAACCTGATATAGATCCCATATAAACCAATCTCCTGATTTGACATCTGGAGCCCTTACAAGCCGCCATTTGTCCCATATATTGTTCTGTTATGACTTCCAACAATTGTGCCAAGTACGGTCTAAATCGGTCTATAACTATTGGGTTGCCCAAAAAGTAATTGCGGATTTTTTAAAACAAAGTAAATGCATTTTTAATAAAACTTAGAATGAACTTTAATCAAATATTCTGTTTTTACACATTTTTTCTAAAGCAAGCTAAAAGTAACAGCTGATAACGGACAGAAGAAAGAATGCAATTACAGAGTCACAAGCTGTGAAGAAATTTGTCAACGCCCACTATATGAAAAATCCGCAATTACTTTTTGGGCAAGCCAATATATAATTTTGGCTGGTTTGACAGAAGTTTGGTAGCACGCTTTTACTTGTTTAATTTTTTTTCTTTTTCGTTAATATGTATTTTTGTTTGTTAATTTTTACTTTTTTTATTTTCTTTTTTTTTACAATTAGCGGAGTCCCACGATGCAGCCAACCAGGCCAAATTGTTGTTGTAACAAACTAACAGGTATGTCTTTAACGCAACTTTTTCTTTATTCTTAGGGCAATAAGCCGATAGGATTATGTTGTCCTATCCTTTTCTCCTCTCTTTTTTGAAAGCGCTCTTGAACTTCCTCGTGACCGATCTTATTCCAAAAGAAAGCATTCTCAGCTTTCTTCCCCCCCATCAAACTCTGTCCTGCAGATGCCCACTGAATTGGCTCAAACCAGGTTTTAATCGATTCAACCCCAAGTTGTCATTGGCTTCCAAATTGGACATCAAATTCGTTTTCTAATCTCAACTACATTTCATTTAAATCCCTTATTGCAAAAGTCAGCGGTCCGGTTCGGGTTATGGACCCTAAAAACTATCAACATCGAGCTCCACTCTCTTTAAGACCCAAATTGTCATGGTTAGGTAATACGTCCTATTTTTGTGTTGTTGCTAGGGTGGGACGACAGTTGGTCCCGAGTTTTGATGTCAGATTCGTGGTCTACTCCCAAATACCTTTCGTCTGAGCCCCATATTTCCATAGTTGAAAAACATGACCGGTTTGGGGGATGTTTTGGGGGAGGGGGCGGCTACTCAGTGACTTGGCCCTGAAAATATGTATCAGATTCGTGTTTTACTTTAAAATACCTCTAATTTGAGCCGCATATAGCAATTGTTAGCCAAAACGTCCTATTTGGGTGGTGTAACGCTGGTTGGGTAGCCCCGAAAGTGATATCAAATTCGTACTTTACTCCCAAGGACCTTTCATTTGAGCCCCATATTGCTATGGTCGTAAATTTGTCCTCTTTGGGGGATGTTCTCGGGGATGGGCGGCCCCCCTACCACTTGGTCCCACATCTGGATATCAGGTTCGCATTTTACACTCAAATACCTTTTATTTAAGCCCCATATTGCCATGGTCAGTAAATAAGTCCTGTATGGTCCCATATTTGGATATCGGATTCGTATCTTACTCGCAAATACCTTTCATTCAAGTCCCATATTGCCATGGTTGGTGAATATGTCTGATTTAGGAGTGTTTTGGGGGATTGGGGTGGTCCCCCAAACACTTAGTCCGACAATTGGATATCAGATACGTTTTCCAATCTTAAATATCTTTCAGTTGAGTCCGATATTGTCGCGATTGGTGTATATATATATTTTTGGTAGATTTTGGGGTGGGTACCCCATCCGAAATTTTGATACCAAATTTTTGTTTGTAAGTTAGTATATAAGAGCACACAAAATTTCGCTTAAATCGCACCACCTATCTCCGAGATCTGACGTTTCTGAAAATAAGGGTAAGGGGGAAGGTCCACCGATCTGCCGTTTAAAGGTCTTAAGCCCATACAAGCCTCAAGTATTACCCGATTTCGCTGAAATTCAAAACAGTGTGTTGACTAAAACCTCCCGACATTCGATTCAGATCAGACTATATTTAGATAGATCTGCCATATGTAACAATCTGCCGATTAAGGGTCCTAAACCCATAAAAGCCGCAAATATTATCCGATGGTGAGTTGTTCAGAGGCTCCCGAGATTCGACCCAAATATATTTCATATCGGACCATATTTTAATATAGTTGCCGCATAGACCGATCCGCCAATGAAGGGTGTTAAGCCCATAAAAACCGCATTTATTACCCGATTTCGCTAGAATTTGACACAGTGACACAGTAAGGCTTCCGTCATCCGACCAGCACATGGTCCATATCAGACGTTATTTAGATGTAGCTGCCATGTAGACCGATTTTCTAATTTAAGGCCTTAAACCCATGAAAATCTGATTTGTTGCCCGATTTCGCTGAAACTGTGACATGTATAAGAGTTCTCGGGACCTCAATCAAATATGATACAGACCAGCCCCTATTTGCTTATCACAATGGATTGTTCGGTACGGCCGAACTTTACACGTGTAAACGGACCAAAGGCTCGAAATGGGGTCTGAATCCGAGGATAGTCTACTGGCTCTACCGTAGCATGATTAGACCAATACTTACTTACGCCTCAGTATTTTGGTGGACTGCTATAGAGAAAAAGTGCAACGTTAGGACCATACAACAGGTTCAGAGAACATGTTGTCTTGGCATAGGCGGAGCGATGAGGACCACGTCCACTAGGGCACTGGAGACTATTCTAGATATCCGACCCATTGACATACAGATTAAGTGTGAGGCAGCCACTGCGGCTATGAGACTTAAGGCGTTGGGAGAATGGATTGAGGACGGGAGCAGCTCATACCATCGCGGTATAATCGAGGTGACGATAGGAAATCTGGAAAGTAGGGAAGAGGTTTCCGCTCGGATACCTGACACGAACCTTGAAGTCGAATGCGAGGCACTGCTGCCATCGGCACAGTCTTGGATTAACGGAACCCTAGTATTGCCATCTGGAAGATCATGTTACACGGATGGATCAAAGCTAGAGGACAAAGTGGACACGGGGGGTCTATGTTGAAAACCCAAGGACTGAGATGGTGGTGGTGCGGTTCTAACGCGAGGACATCCGGTGTGAGCATCTTTGCCGACAGTAAAATTGGCATAAGGGCAATAACAACCGGGATACGGTCCTGCCGGCGGAGTTTCGGGCGATCACGGCATGCGTGAAGTGGTGTGGTGCTAACGCAAGGACCTCGAGTGTGAACATCTTAACCGACAGTAAAATTGTCATAAGGACAATAACAACCAGGACGGTAAGGTCACGAACAGTCTTGCAGTGTAAGAAGGAGATTAACGCCTTCTCTGAGGATGGCAAACACCGCATCGTTTGGGTGCCGGCCCATAACGGAGTAAGGGGAACTGAAAGGGCAGACGATTTGGTGGTGAAGGCCAGAGGACTGCCGTCAATAAACTTTGTTAACCCGAAGACTTTCGGGTCGACGCATTTCGAGTTAAGGGTGTGGGCGACGAATGCGCATGCAACATTGTGGAACAGCGAAACGGTCGGTAGAGCGGAGAAAATCCTATGGGGGAATCCAGGTCGTGAGAAGACGACGCTATTACTGAAAGGAAGCAAGAAGGAGGTCAGTATAGCTATTGATATCATAACGGGACACATAGGACTACCAGCTCACTCATGTAAAATCGATGCGGCAAGTGATAGCATGTGTATGGTATGCGGGGAAGATGATGAGACATTGGAGCATTTCCTATGTCATTGCCCGGCTTTCGCGTCTAACAGATACCGGCACTTTGGTGGGTACACAATCTGTACACAGAACTCTCTTTGCGTACAGACGTGTTTTTAAAACGCTCCTCAAAAATAAATTATTTCAAATGTTTAAAAGTGTTTTTTAACTGACAAAGTTTAATTTTTGTTCATACTGTTTGCTTGGCAAATCACCGTCGTGTTATTTACAAAAAAGAATACAACACAGGCTTCAAATACAAATTCAAAACAAAACAAAACCACATATCAAAGTGCTAAACTAGAAAAAAGTGAAGAACTAAAACAACAACAACAACAATTAACCCTGAGAAACATTAAAGTTAACTCATCATGTCTGAAGTGCCATCAGTGAAAATAATATCTTCATCCAACAACAATATTTCTCCTGGAGAGTCTCTGTTGTTGGCGCCAAAACGAATGAGAGAGGGGATGAGCATAAGTGAGGAAAGTGTCAACAAAACTCCGCGGCTTTCAAATTATGACTCTCCACACCGAATGCTTATGTTAATCGATAAGAGATTTGAGAAGCAAACAGAGCTTTTAAAATCTCTTTTATCTGAAACTGAGTCGCGTCTCTTAGCTGTCATAGATAAGAGTATGGCCGACATCAAGTGCGAGATATCTAAATTAAATGAAAAATATGTGAAACTCAATGAAAGGGTTGACAAAGTAACAACAGTCGTGGACAAAATTGATGGTATGGAAAATACAATGACTGAAATGAAAAATCAAATTCAATTACTGAAAGCAAATCAGCAAAAATTTGAAAACAACCAAGTGGCTTGCGATCTGAGAATAAATGGCATACCTTCCGAAAATGGGGAGAACCTGTACCAAATTTTTGCAAATATTTGTGACACAATTAACATAGCGATCCCAACGATTAGAGCTATGTACCGTCTGGACAACGTTCGTAACCAGAATAACTCTTCAGACTCTGTAATTATGGTTCATTTAGCAACGCCATTTGACAAAAACTTTGTCTTAAAAAATATTGCGAGGTTTAGAAAATCAATTAATTCAAACCTGGTATTGAGTCATGCAGGTTTTGACTCTAATAAACCGTTCTATATAAATGAGAACCTGACAAACCATAATTACAAAATTTTTCAAAATGCACTGAAGCTTAAGCGACAAAAACATCTGGAGTCTGTTTTTTCGCTTCGTGGCCTTGTTTATGTAAGACGGCCTGGATCTGATTCCCCTACGCTTGTTGAAAACATAGAGCAACTTACCAATCTCTTTCGTGAAACACCTGAAAGACCAGTTGCTCATATTGAGTCCTGAAATATTTTGGTGTCATATTAAATTTAATATAATAATTTTAATTGTATGTTACTATATATTCGCTTTACTATGCCTTTTTCTATGTTATCATATATATGTTTTGCCTCTATTTAAATCGAATTTCCTTAATACAGCTCAGCACTTAAGTCAACTATTCATACTGTTAGCATTGCTTATGCGTATTACATATGTCAAGTGACACTTCTTGCGGTTCCAGAGATAATCTCAAATTGATGCTGAAGATTTTTAAGAACCAAATGCCTGGGCTTACAATTGTTCATATAAATGCACAAAGTTTGAACAATAAAATGGATGAATTTCGAGATACTTTTGTGAATTCTGCTATAGATGCCATATGTGTATCTGAAACTTGGTTTCGCCCGGATATATGCGATAATATATATACCTTACCAGGATATAACATATTTAGAGCCGATAGGCAAAGTCATGGTGGCGGTGTTGCTATATTTTTGAAATCTGGACTACATGCGACTGTTAAATGTATGTCATCACAAGGTGACAGCATTGAATACCTATTTCTAGAAATAAACTGTTATTCAAATGACAAGATGCTGATTGGCTGTGTTTACAGGCCCCACAACAATATACCATATGACAT